>NW_025920280.1:0-18568 GCF_902686445.1 Sciurus carolinensis | reverse complement strand
GATCCAGGCTGGTTTCACCTGGCATGACTGGGACCACTTGGCTGGATTCCACATATCTCATCCTCCAAACAGCTAGCCCTTGTGTGTCCTTGCAACCACAGCAGGTGCCCAAAGCCAGAACAAGCCAATCATAAAATCCCTTTTAAATCCTGTTTGTGTCACTTTTGCTAGCATTGCAATTTTTAAAGCCAGGATCAGGGGCAGGGATACCGTGGGCACCTGGTCAAGGCTGTGAATGTGGGAAGCAGGGCCCATGAGAGTTTCAGGAGTCAGAGGCAGCACTACAGGTTTAGGATTGTGGACCATGGACCTCCCTGAAGCCTTGGATGGGAGGTCGCAGACCACTAGGACAGGGCTCTGGCTAAAGGGACCTGGACACCTGGGTGATCCTGTCCCTCCCTTACTCCCAACCATCCTCTGACATGGGAGAGAAAGTCTAGGCTCCTGGAGCTGGTGGATCCCTCCCTAGCTTGTACATTGTAGGTGCTCAGCTAAATATGGTTTTGGGAACACAGCTGGGTGTTAGTCCCTTGTGGGTCAGCACACAGACCTGGCCCCAGGGCGGCCGTGGGTGGCTGTGGGGCCTGGCACAGTCCCTCTGCTTCCACCAAAACAAAATGGTGTCATGTTTTCATTCCAGAACAATGTTCTGGAGCCTTCTGGTAGCGCTTTCCCTCCTCCCCACAGTGCAGGAGGAGGAAGGGATGGCCCTGGTTCTGCACAGAACTTGGAGGTGCCACAAACCCAGGGTCCGTGCCTGGCTGGTGAGAGGCATGGCTGGGAGCCCAGGTCAAGTCCAGCTGGGACGGCTGTTCCCAAGCAGCCGGCCAGGCCCTGGGTGGCTGTTCTTTGTTGTGCAGCTTGAATATGAGGTTGGGGCAGGCAGAACGTCCACAGGGACAGTGCCTGTGTGACGGCCCCCCACAGAGCCACCCAGGCCGAGCCACCCAGGTCTCCTCCTCAGCTGGGAGGATTCCCTTAGAGGGATTTTTTTTTGAAGACAAGAAACAGCAGGAAAATATCTCTCTTCTGCTTCTGGGATTTCCTTTACAGCTTCTTTTGTTCTATATTTAATTTTTTGTTTTCAACCCAGTCCAGGGGAGTTCAGGGAGCCACCAAGGGTTATTGATTTATTATTTATGGCAAGTTGTACATCACTTTAATTGCTTCTTCTGTCCTTCTCCTCCTTGGCATCCTGAAGGACAACCCAAGTAAAGCATCAGAGGTTCGAGGGTCCGGCCACGTCCCTCCTGCTCATCTCTAACTTTGCAGCTGGTAGGGGTGGCCTTGAAGGTGGCCCCATGGAGAAGAGGAAGGAGCTGGTGTGACATCTCTTTGGGAAAGGGGTGTGGCCCCCAGGGACACTGAGGGTGTCACCAGGCTGCTCGATGGCCCGTGGTGGGGCTGGAGGACGGGGGGCCATGTGGCTCTGAGCTGGATTCCCAGTTCTGCCAGGTACTGCCTCTTGGCATCAGATCTGCTATTTTGCTGCCACCATTATTCTCCCACACACCACTTTGCAACCCAGATTAGCCTGAGAACCTCCTCGCAAGTCATTGTCCCTTGTTACTATCCCATGACAATGCCCAACTTAAGAATAGCTCCCTTGTCATCCCCTCTCTCTCTCTCTTTCTTTCTCTCTCACTCACCCTGGGGCAGACACTCCGCCTGTTCACTTAATAAATATCTCTTGCCTGAGTTCCCGCGTCTGGAGTGGTCTTTTTGGGTACTCTCACGTACTGTGTGACCTGGACTCTGGTGTCCCCCTCTGAGACTGTTTCTTCCTCTGTGCGCACCTCCTGAATCAGGGAATCATCAAGATAATACTCAGTGCACATTAATGTAGAGAACTGGTTCTCAGTTAATAGATTTTTAAAAATCCCTGTGCACCCATTTCTCCATCCACCCACCCACCCACCCACCCATCATCCTTCCACCCATGTGCAAGGGTCCTTTGGTGAGCATCACCTGCTGCCAGAGCCCTGACAGAAAGTTCCACAGTGGGCAGAGGGTGGAGGTGGGGGCAGAGCGGCTTCGGGGGGACAGGTAGGGTTGGTTGGTCTTGGGATTTCAGGAGAATGCTGGCCTGTATTCTAGGATTCTAGAAGCCATGGAAGTATGAGACCCAGGTTTTTGAGAACTCCCCTGACTCCTCCAGACCTGGGATGGACAGTGGCCTCAGGATGGGGGACACACCCAGCAGCTCCCTCCAGGTCAACCTGCCTCCCAGGGTGCCCCAAGAGAATGGCTGCAGCCAGCATAGCCTGCTGGGACACAGGGAGCCTGGGGAGCCCAGAGACCCCCTGGCCCCCAAGTCACTGGGCTCATTTACATGATCCCAGATAATTCTCCCAGGGTATGCAAATGGATGCAAACCAAAATCCAGGAGAGTCAAAAATAGCAAATGCATTAGCACCCCCCACAGGAATATTGTTTTATGCAAATGCCTTCCTGAGTTGGCTGAGTGGGTGGGAAGGGAGGTGGCCTTTAGGACTCCAGTGAGGCCAGCCTCCCAGCCTCTGCTCCATGGGTCCCTGGGTCCTTGGCCAGGTCCCTGCAGGGAAGAGGACTCAGTGGGGTTCCTGGGGTGGATGGAGGATCCTGGCTGCCAGGGAGTGCCCCCAGGGGGGTAGGACAATGCCCCCAAGTGGTCCCTGCCCAGCCCTGGTCTCCACCCTCTGACCCTCCCTCCCCTCCTGGCCCTCCTGGTCTTTGGCGCTGCCTCTTCCTGCTGAGTTCCTCTGCAGCTCTCAGCCTGACTCTGTGGCTGTTGGGGTCCTTTGTCCTTCTCTCTGCCATCTCCTGCCCCTTCCTTTCTGTCTGTCAGAATCTGCTTTCCTTCTGTTCCTGGGCCTCTTGTTCTCTGCTGCCTGACCTTCCTGCTGTGTCCCTGTCTCTCTTTCTAGTCATCCTTCCTCCCTGGAGACTGTCACATGTCACACAGTCTCCCTCTGTCCCGTGAGCACAGGGACTGTTGGGCTCAGGGGGACCCGTGGACCCCCTCTCACTGCACACTCCTGGGGGCACCAGGCCTCCCGAGTGTGTCCCCAGAAGAGCCCGTCTGGATGGCAGTGGGTGCCGAGGAGGCACCGGCCTTCCCTGCACCGCATGCCCAGGCTGGCCCTGCCAGCTTGGGTGGTCTAGCCTGGGCTGTGGAGCTGGGGTGGCACAGGCGGGGACCTGACCAGCCTCAGTTTCCACCTCTGGGAATGGGTCTTTCCCAGGGTCTGAGCCTCGCCTGGCCGTGTGCCCAGCCTGTGCTGCCCAGACGGTGCACTGGTGTCACTTGGGGACTGTGGCTGGTGAGTGTCATCTTCTCCCGAGTTGATTCTTGTCACCTCTCCCCTGTTTCCACATAGGCTCTGGTTCTGGGTTTCCTCACCTGGAAAAGGGGCAGAACATTGCTTATGCTGCTGGACGACCCGTGATCTGGTTAGGTCTGGAAGGTCCCCAGGAGCAAATGGGTTGGGGCCTGGTCCCCAGGGTAGCGTTGTTCAGGGGTGGGACTTTGAGGAGGGACAGGATCTCCAGGGCTCGAATCTGATCCTGGTTGAATCCAGTGCATCATTTTGTGATTTGAAGGGACATTGTGGGTGGATCAGGCTGGAGGAAGGGGTCACTAGGTGTGGCCCTGGGAGGGGTCCATCCACCAGCCTGGAGTGGGCAGCACATTTCCTTGGCCACACCTCCACCATGATCTTTCTGAGGCCATGGAGCCAGCCTCAAACCCTGAGCCCAGATCAATCTTTCCTCCCTGAGTTTGTTCATGGCAGCTCTTTTGGTCTCTGTGGTGAAGAGCTGACTAACACATGGACTTGGTGTGTAGTAGGTGCTCAATAAACCACTTTCCTTCCTCTTCATTTAGCTGCCTCTCCCTGTGCCTGTTTCCTCCTCTGGAATAAGATCAGCACAGAACACCCCCTGAGGTCTCTTGGTCAAGCAGGATTGGACTAGGGTTCCCAGGGTGGCCACCAGTCAGTGGTGACTCCACAGTGCCACCAAGTGGCCACCCCAGATCAACACAGGGCAGTCTTGGGGTCTGGGGTTAGGAACAGGGCTGTGTCTGACCTCTCCAACCCCAAGGCAGCAAGGGCCACAGGGGAAGAAATCTACTCAGGTACACAAGGCCATGACCAGCGAATAGAGAGCAAAGCCTCCATGCTAGATGTCCCAAGTGCTGGGTGACCTTGGGGCAGTGATTTGCTCTCTCTGAACCTTGCGTTTCTCACCACATCAGACCACCCTGGAGGCTTCTGCACAGTCATATCCCCTGTCCCTGTGGCTATTCCAGGACTGCATCTGCTGTGTAGTTCACAGTTTTACAAAGTGCCTACTCTGTACTATCTATACAGGTTAAACAATAATGAACACTCAATAATAGTAACTGCCGACTGTGAAACTTTCTTGGGGTCAGGCCTGTGCTCCTCACGTGATTAGGATCAGCTCATCTAACAAACGTGAGACTGAACTTTCCAAGCACTTTACAGCCATTCCCTCAGTTATGCCTCCCAGCACAGTGAGACCTGGAGAACCGAGTCTTCTGATCGTTAAATTCATCTGCCAGTTATTTCATTGAGCACTTATGTGCTGGGCCCCATGCTCAGCACTGGGGTCCTGGTGAAAGGCACCGGTACCGGCTTGGACCCTGCTGGCTCATGGATGAGTGGGGGGATCTGCAGTAAACAAAGAGGACACCATGGACATGCAATGGGGAGATTAGATAAGAAATCTGTGGAGGCCCAGAGGAGCAGGCAGGGGAGGGGAGGAAGGCAGCACGGTCGGAAGTGCAGCACAGAAGGCAGCGTTTCCAAGGAGACTGCAGGGAGCACCAGAAGTAACAAAACGCAAAGGCCAAGGGAGCAGCTCGTGCAAAGGCCCTGTGACCAGAACCAGCTGACATCACTGAGGGTCTGAAAGGCAGCCCTCAGTGGTCTTCAAACCTGGCACCCCCTCTGCACCTCCAGATTCCAGTGGGCACTGAGGATGCTGGAACTCTGAGAAAATCACCAGGGAGACTCACAGAAGAGCCGTGCCTGGCCCCTCTCCATGGCCACCTAACAGGCTCTGGGGACATAGGCCTGGCTCGGTTCTTTGCTGTCATCTCCTGGGTGATAACAGCGGACTTGCTAAACTTTCTTGACCCAATGACTGAGTGCCATGGTTTGGGCCATTTTTATTTATGTGTTTATTTTGGGATAATTTTTATCAGTGGTTTTCTCCCTGTGGCCCCAACCCTGGCCTAGGGTCCATCGGCTGCATAACAGTCCTGGCTTATCCTAAGACTGCGGGTGACAGTGTGGTTGGTGAGTTAGTCTTGGGGGCCTCCTGGGTCAGTGTCTGTCAGTGTAACCCCCAGATAGCCTTAAAGATCTTCCAAGCCCAACTAGAGAACCGCCTCAGGCAGGTGCCTCTGAACTGAGCCCAGGGGAGTCTCTGTCAGCCCCAGAGGACCGCCCGATAGAGAGGAAGGCTGGGAGGGAGCGCTCTGGGATGGACTGGCAATGTGGAGGTGGCTGGGCGAGACTCTGAGGCACCACCGCAGGGTGAGTCCAGCTGCACTCAGATCTCACATGGGGTCACCCCCAAGAGGTAGGAAGGATCCAAGTCCACCCCTGGCTGGTGACTGAGAAGCCCACCAAGGCGCCAACTCTTGACCTCTGTCTTCCCTCTGGAAAGGGGCCTCCTTGACTGTATGAGTTGTGAACGCTGCTGGGCCAAAGGATCTCAGGCTGGTGGCTTGAGCCATGGGTATTTATTTCTGCCCAGCTCTGGAGGCTGCCAGCCCAGGATCAAGATGCTGGCAGGCTGGGCATCTTGGGAGGCCTCTCTTCTAGGCTGGTAGAAGGCCATCTTCTCCCTACTGTGTCTTCCTTTTTTCGTCTGCTCTTCTTATAAGAACAGGATCAGGGCCTTCCTCGATGACCTCATTTTACCTTGGTCACCTCTTTGGAGAATCCAAATGCAGTCACATTCTGAGGTACAGGGGGTAAGGACTTCAACATGGGACTTTGGTGGTGGGATGGGGATGTGATTCAGTCCCCTGCCTCCTCCACCCTCGGAGGAGGGTGGAGGCCTTGAAGAATGGCCCATCCATGTAGTCATCTCTCATGATGTAACAGACACCCCAAGATCAGCAGCCTAAGGAAGTGATGTATGTTTAATTCAATTATTTTCAATCTTTTCAGTGATGTTTAATGATTTCATGTGTTAATGTATTCATTTTCAATGGATCTGTGAGTCACCTCAGAGACCTCTGTCTCAGGAGGCACCATCAGGGTGGCTCCATGGCGGGGAGTGGGAGTTTCATGGGACTTGTTCACTTGCACACCTGGGAGTCGATGCTGGTGGGGCTGTTGGGAGAGATGCTTGCCTGTGGTCTGGGCTTCCTCACAACATGGCAGCTGAGCCCCCAGGGTGACTGCCTCAGGGAGAACCCCAAGGGGAAACTGGCACTCCGTGTGACCTTGTCACACAGCATCCCTTTGGCTGTACTCTGATCATGAGGTCACCAAGACCTGCCCCTTCCAGGGAAACAGAGATCTGTCTGTGCTTCTCATTGGGCAAACTTCTGGAAATGTATCTCTCATCCTTTTTGCAAAATACAACTTACCAGAATACAGATGAGGCAGGGCCATCTCTGGGAAGGAGGTCTACCCAGGCCCACAGCATGGATGCCCTTCCTTCACCCCAGAAAGTGCCGGGGAATGTGTTTGCTCTCCATGTGGGGCATCGAGGTGTTCTCCTTCTCCCAGAGCCCATGGGAAGCTCGGCAGCTGGACCTCAGTCTGCCTGGGGGATGAATTTGTCACCTGAGAGGAAAATAACTGATTGTATGCTCTTCGCTAACTCCTTATTTGCATTTGGCCATTGGGGAGTCCTCAGGGGTCAGGGGTCCTCGAGGTCCCCTTCCTCTTCCTTTGCTCCTATTTCTCCCACACTCTCTCTCTCTTGTCTCTGACTGTCTATCCCACTCTCTGTGCCCCTTCCTCTACCTCTCTGTTATTTGGGTCCTGCTGAGACCCTTGCCTGGAGGCAGCTCCTTTCTTGGATCCAGGCTTCGTGATCACTCCGCACCTGGCTTCAGTCCACCATGCCACATCCAGACAGGGAGGTGGGAGTGAATGAGTGGCTGCGTCGTTGCTTTATTTTGCTTAACAACTTTTTAAAAATTGAGGTGAAATTCACATAGCCCAGAATTAACTATTTAAAATGGACTTTTACCACATTCACAGAGGCATGCAAACACTTCTTCTACCCAGTTCCAAAACATTTCCATCACTCCAACTAAACCCTACGGCCATTAAGCAGTCACTCCCCATGCATTCACCCCTGGACAACCCTCATCTATGTCCTGTTTCTCTGGATTTTCCAATCCTGTATATTTTGCATAAATGGAATCATGCAATATCTGACCTTGTGCAACTGGTTTCTTTCTTTTTCAAGGTTTATCTCATCATAGCATGCATTAGTACTTCATTCATTTTCATGACCGAATAATATTCCATTGTCTGGACAGACCATAATGTGTTTATCCATTTATTTGTTTTTGGACTTTTGGGTTATTTCCACCACTTGCAGTGAACATCTGGGAAAAAGGATTTGAGGGGGGATTCCTGATTTTTATTACTTGGGATACATAACAAGGAGTGAAATATCTGGGTCATATGATAATTAATTTTGTGCTTAAGTTTTTGAGGGACTTCTAGACTTCCTTACCATTTGGCTGTGCAGAAAAGGATCATGTGTTTAAAGGACACATGTTGCATTCTAAAGTCTTCTGCCTACTGTCCTGCCAGGTCTTATTTGAGGGAAAGCATTATAGCCTTGAAATGTGCACTAGCTATTCAGCAGTGAACTCCTGGATGGAATGTAGAGGAGAGTTTGATGCAGCATAGGACAGGGATAGAAAGCCAAGACTCATCTTCCTGTTCATCTGCTAATCCATCCTTTCACTTATCCCTCCATTCACTAATCCATCCATTCACTAATCCATCCATTCACTAATTCACCATTCACTAATTCAACATTCACTAATTCACCATTCATTGATTCATCCATTCACTAATTCACCATTCATTAATTCATCCATTCACTAATTCATCCAGTCATTAATTCATTGTTAAAATATTTACCAGAGCACCTACTCTATGCCAAACCCTGTGCTGGACATGGGAAGAGGTGCATAAGATACAGGTGATTCCTCAAGAGCTTATGATTGTGGGGTGAGGAAAACAGATATATTAAAAAAACAATCGGGCCTGCAAGGTGGCTATACCTGTAATCCCAGCACCTCAGGAGGCCAAGGCAGGAGGATCACAGAGGTCATTTCTGGGAAGGTAAAGCACAGAAGAGTGAACAGGAACCACCTGGGGATAGGGCTGGATCAGGGCTGCCGTTCTGCTCACTTGTGAGAATCAAGAGCCCAGCACATAGTAGGAGCTCAGTAAATAATCGTCAGTTGTACCAGTGAAGATTTCCAGGGAGAGACCTGCCCGTTCAGTTTCGGGCCGTTCTCTGCAGTTATAATCTGTTTTAATCATACACGAATGTAAACAAAATTTTGATTCTGATTTTTTAATGGCGATCCTTCCATCTTCTGATCTTCCTCACCCATCACTGTGCTGAGGGGGATTGGGGATCATGTTTGTAAAACACCGATCGGTAAATAAGTGCTACTTTGAAAAATCAGGAGAAAAGCTGCCATATCAGCCATATATATATATGTATATATATATATATATTCTTTTTTAACATCCCAGCAAGTGAACAAGGGCCTCCCTGCCTCCTGTTCTGGGTTCTGCTGAGGTATTTGTCTTGCCCAGGGTTCTCCAGACCTCCCTCCCTGGTCTTCCCAAGAGAGCACGGCAGGGCAGACGATCACTCCCGGGTCTCCCCAGCCCGCATGGCACTGGGGCTTTGGTGGAAGGCCAGTGATCCCAGGATCTGCTACAGACAGCACCCAGCCCAGCAGGATTCTCCATGGGACATACAGGGGAAGTGACACGTCCATCTAAATCCTGTTTGTTTTGACTTCTATGTGCTGATTTCTTTCGTGCCCCCATCTCCCCACCCACTCTCCCAATGCCAAACCCCACGTGGCTTGGAGAATGGTGTCCTGTGGGGATCGGGGACCTTGAAGTGGCATCTCCAGGTGTGGGCGTGGCTGCAGTTGGACCGATGACTGGTGGCAGGGGAAGGAGCCCAGCTGTTGGGTCCTAGAAGCCTGGGTTCCTCGCCTGCTCTGCCAGGACCAGCAGGAGGAGCCCTGGACAAGGGACTCTGCCTCCCACACCTTGGTTTTCTCTTCTGAAAAATGGGTAGAAGAGTGACAGCCACCTCCTAGGGTGTAGTGAGCAGGAAGGAGGAAATGACGGCAGATAAGTGCAGAGGCGGTTCCCGGTCAGTGTTCGTTCTGTGGCAACGCCAATTTTTGGTAGCCTGGCCACAGATGGAGGACCCAGTGGGAGGTGGAAGCCACGTCCCCATGCTAGGAGGGTCAGGCTCTGAAGCGCACAGCCAGTTTGGGGGTCACTCCATGCACCTGTGGGATCAGAAATGATTTTGGACCAATGACCTCAAAAGTTAGTCCTGGAACTTACATTTAAGCAGAAATAGAGAACATGATGTTGACAGGGGATCTGGGGACCAGGGACAGAGTGGCCCCTGTGTGGGGTCCCAGGTCTGCACACGACCTCCACCAACTGTCCTCGTAGGACCCTGAGCTAGAGCCACTCCACGCACTTCTGAAGCATCAAAAAAATTAAAAGAAGAATAATATTCAGAGGGCGTAGAAATTTAGGAAACTTAAATCTAAGTGTCCGCATGAATATATGATTTTATTATTTTCATTTTTTTGCAGAGTTGGGGATGGAACCCACAGCATGCTAGCAAGTGCCCTGCCCCCAGCCCAACTGGAAACATGGCTCCACTGGAACACGCTCCCCCTCCCCCCTAGTCCTTAGACTCTAGGACTGCTACTTTGGCCACACCCATGGCCCAGTTGAATTGCTATCATGGAGGCCACCCGGCCTGTAAAACTGAAAATACCTACAAAAAAATGTTTGCTGACCTCACCTTTCTAGACTGTATTGAATGCTCAAAGTAACTCCACGAGTCATGTTAACATCAGGAACCCATTTTATAGGCAAATAAACTGAGGCTTTGAATAGCTGAGGTGGGCAGCTAGCCCAAGGACTACAGGGAAATCATTCTTAGGACTTCCATATTCCAGATGAGGAGACTGAGGTGCCAGAGATCAAGTGACTTGCCCAAAGTTGTCCAGTGAATGAAAGGCCATTGTGGGTAAGAGGATCCCCCTTTTAGGGGTTGAATTCCACATTTAAGCTCCTCTTTCATGAGACTTCAGGGTAAGTATTCCAGAGCACATGGAAGGAGCTGCCTCTGCTGGTTGGCTCATCCTCATCCCACCGGGAACTGGAGCAGAGAGGCTAATGTCCTAGGGGGTTGGGGTCCTGGACTGGGCACTGGTTTCCAGGCAAGAGGGTGGACAGGAGAAGAGGAAGATCCAGAGGCCCAGGTGTCTCCCAGGTCTGGTTCCCAACATACCCACTGAGCTGCTGTTGTTCTGAGGAGGAACACGCAGGGTGCTCACATGCTGTTGCTCTTGTCACCACTTAAACTGGGTCATAATTAACAATCCCAGAAGAACAACCCTAACCAGCCCCTGCCCCTGCCCTGCCCCAGCCCCGGGAATCACTCAGCAAGACTTTGCCCTTAAAACGATTCTCGTTCATACGCAACTCCATGTCCAAGCAGAGGGGATGGACGTGGGGTGCCTCAGGCTGGAGCCCATGCTGCTGCTGACTGGTGGGGAAAGCCACAGAGGGGTGGCCCCAGGCATTAGGGCGCGTGGACGGGGGTTCAAAGCCACATCCTGCGGTAATGGACTGATGGCCGCAAGATTAACTTGCAGGGACTCACGCGGCACATGAAGTGCTTAGCGGTGCATCTCTGGTGTCGGGGAACAGGACCTGAGTGTGGGCTCTGCCCATGAGCCATTGACCTTCAGTTCTTCAGCCTCCTCAGTTTTTTGACCTGTGAAATGGGGACATAGAGTGCTTGCTTGCTGGGTTGACATTGCTTCTCTACAGTGCCATATATAAATGCTTACCAAACGTCTTTATAAAATAAGAGAAATAAAGGAAAGAGCAAACCTTACCTATAAAGGTGGAGAACTACTGGTCTAAGCCAACATAGGCATTGGCAGGTTGGGCATTATGGCACAGGGAGGTTGAGTGACTCATCCACGGTCACACAGTAAGAAGGGGAAGGTGGTCTAAGACCCAGGCTGGCCCTGGCACCAATTCTACAAGATCATGTTTTGTCCCTAAAAATCAGAGTTTTCAGGGAGATGTGCCCATGAGAGCTGAGCTGAACCCTGAGCAACCTGGCTCAGGCCAGACCATTGTCACCCTGCTGCAGGGTGGTCTGTAGGAACTCTCATGACCCCTTGACGTCAGCCTGTGTGGAGCACATGACCTTCACTATTCACCTCATTTCTTCCTCGCAGCTGGATTCCTGCTGTGTCCCTTATTTGTGCCCAGTGCACAGAAGGTTCTCAGCAAATATCTGTTGGCAGAACATTCCAGACTCCAGATGTCCAGTGTCCAGGGCAGACACTGAGGCAGGGGGAGAGTGGAGTCCAGAGTCACCCAGCTGCTCCCAGGTCTGTTCGACTCCAGAGAAGAAGCCAGGGGAGCCCCTCAGACCGGCACAGTTAAGACCCCAGGCCGGGGTGTTCCCGGGGCTCTGCTCCCACAGGGAGGAGCTCTAGCAGGCAGGGAAAGGACCTCGGGAGGGCACATTTGACACAGAGCAGAGAAAGTCAAACACAATTCCCTCCTCTTGGGTTTCCCTAGGGAAGCACATTCTAGAACGCATAGTTTGCGAGTCCCCTGGCCTGGGCCTGCCTGGATGTGTTTGTACAGAAGCTCAGCCACCACCTCTGGGTCTCATGGCTCCAGAGGACTCGCCTCTGTGCCGTTCTCTCTTCCTCTCTGTGGAGGGACATGCAGTGGGCAGGCCCAGCAGGAGTCCTGAGGACCTGTCTGCCCAGGAAATGCCCAGAGGGGAGCAAGGGATGGGAGGGGCCACTGCCAGTCAGAGGTAGAAAGGATCTTTGGAGGGAAATGCAGTGATTCATAGTGAGCTCAGCACCTGCTTCTTCCACTACTCCACTCACCAATTCAGATCCTCAGCTCTGCATACCTCATCCATCCATCCATCAGCCCATGTGTCCATCTGTCCATGCATCAGTTCATCTGCCTGTCCATCCATCCAACAGTCCATCTGTTCATACATCCATCCATCATTTCTTCTATCCATCCATCCATCCACCCATCCACCCATCCACCCATCCACACATCCATCCACCCATCCATCCACCATCTATCCTTTCTTCCATCCATCCATCCATCCACCCATCATTCCATTCATCCATCCATCCATCCACCCACCCATCTATCCATTCACCATCCATCCATCCATCCTTCCATCCAACCATCCATCCATCTATCCATCCTTCCATCCATCCTTCCATCCACTCATCCTTCCATTCATCCACTCATCCATTCATCCATCCATCCATCCATCCTCCATCCTTCCACCCATCAACCCATCCATCCACCCATCCTTTTGCCCATCCACTCACCCCCTTCTCTCCTCCCCTCCACCCGCCCACCATGCTGTACCCCAGCCATCTGCTCAGTCTGGGAGGTCTAATGAAGGGCCAGTGTCCAGGCCCCAAACCAGAGTGGTGGACTGCACATCCCACTTTTCTCCACTCTGGTTGAGGATTTTCTTGTTATTCTCATTATAGATGCTCTTAGCATATAATGGGGTTATGTCCCCATGTCCCTGTCATCCCACTCTAAGTCAAAAATCACACATTTGGAAAATGCTCCAAGCTCTGGCAGTACAGGCACTGCAGGGCTCACTCACCTCCCCTTGTGATCCCTGGTCTGTCTGGAAGCTGCATGGGGTGGTACCACCTGTTCCCACCCAGGGAAAAGACCACAATTCAAAGTCCTGAGTACAGTTTCTACCCAACACACATGACTCTCACTCCATCATAAAGGAAAAAGATCCAAGTTGGACCCTTGACACTCAGGACTGTCTGTTTATCCATTTGCTCACAAGGCTCCCCTCCTAGGCCGATTCATTCCTTCATCCATCCATCCATCCATCTATCCATCCATCCATTCAGCAAACAGACCAGGAACCCCGTGCTGGGTCAGGATTTGGCATAGAGGTTCAGGAGATGAGTCTCTCTTCACAAACGTGGTGCTTGACAAAGAGTTAGTGCACAGTATATGTTGCAAGAACTCAAGGTCTCAATGCCATAAGCCCTGACCCTGCACAGGTGTAGACAGTGAGTGTGTGTGTGTGTGTGTGTGTGTGTGTGTTTGTGTGTGTGTGTGTGTGTGTGTGTTTGTGTGTGTGTGTACAGGCTCTTGCACACACCCCTGCCGAAAGTCTCCCATGCACCGAGAGGGGAGATGCTCAGGGCAGCCAATTCTCACAGGCAGACTACTGCCTCTGTGGCCAGGACAGCTGTGACAGCCCGGGACAGTGACTGGAATATAACAGGTGAGTGGGGGCAGAGGGGGACCCATGCCCAAGACTGCAGAGCCTCGCATGGCAGACGAGGAATTAAAGTTTGCCCCAGGGCCCTGGGGAGCCCAAGAGGCCACATGCAGGAGGACCCCGTACCATGGGACCCACAGCAATCTCTTCCCAAACTTCAGAGATGGTCAGAGCAAACCTTCTGGCAGCCCAGGAAGGAGACAGTGAGGCTGATCCCAGCAGGGACCCTGGGCACCTGGAGACTCCTGCATGGCTGCACAAGATCGCTCTGGATGACCATGCGGAACTCCAGCCCACAGACTCCACCACCCCACCCACCTCACACTGACCAGCCCGACTTTCTGAAGTGGCCGTCTCAGTGCTGGTCCTTGTCCCTCTGCCCGTGCCCACAGCATAGTCTTCCGCTCCACGTTTTGACACTGAGACTCAGACACAGGTGTGCTGTGTATCAAGCAGTACAGCAGCTGAGACATTGCAAACGGAAATAAAATACACACTTACAGGAGTAAATCCTTCTCTCTTCAGGATGGTTGATTATCTTGATTACTTTTATTATCTTTCATCATTTAAGATCCTACATTGCTTACTTCTGCCTCTCCTGCCAAGGAGACCACGTACCTTTCATTGGTGCCTGTGGAGTGCAGACCATCAGGTGCACATCTTTCTGGTGAAATTTAAAGGAGCTTTGATTTACACCCAGCTTCTCCTGATGTCCGTCGTGCCAACTCTTGGAAATTCAGCTGTGTGAGATGCCAAATGGCAGCAGAGCGCATGGACCACCGCTCCAAACCCCACAGATTCTTTTCTCTTTTTCTGCTTCTTGGTTTCCTCTCTGCATTATTTTGGGGGGTCCTGGTGATTAAACGCAGGGACAGTCGACCCCTGAGCCACATCCGCAGCCCTGTTCTGTATTTTATTTAGAGACAGGGTCTCATTGAGTTGCTCATGGCCTCACTTTCATGGAGGCTGGCTTTGAACTCACAATCCTCCGGCCTCAGCCTCCAGAGCCATTGGGATCACAGGTGTGTGCCCCCTGCCCGGCTTCTCTGCATTCTCTGTGTGATGTGGGAAGAAACTTTTCTCTCCAGCAGATCTTAACTTCAACTTGAGAGAGAATTACAGACCTGGAAAACTTTCACAGTTACCCCAAGAAATGGAAAGGTGATTTCCATTCACTATAAATCCACTCACAGGGAACATTTTCAGGTAAAGGGGGAAAAATCACCAGGACCCTGGATCTGAGGATATGTCAAGTCAGGGGATTTGGTGACCACTCAGCCAGTGGACGATGCTCACAGGCTGAGCTAGGGATGTGGTGTGCGGCAGGCCTGGGTACAGGGCAGTGACTTCATGAGGGAGGGGGCCGCCTGTGGGTAAGTGCTCAGTGAGGTGGCTCTGTTGAGATGTTGAGAGCAGGGTGGTATCTGTGCTGCTAACTGTCTCAAGGACAAACAGGACTGCTGGGCCCCTGTGCTTACCAAGGTTGTTAAGAGATATTTGTCCAAGGAATGTGCGGTTGCCTGGAGACCTTATCCGTCAAGGACGGGAGCGGGGCTTAGCCCCGACTCATCTCCTACATAGTTCACCCCTTCCCTCCTCCCTTCTTCCACTAGGACCGTTCAGTTCTGGCAGGACCCAATGAGAATCAAATAGATTGGCAGGACCCAACCAGAGGACAGCTAATGTTTAGCTGATCAAATGTTAACCAATTAAAAGAACACTGTAAAACTGCTTGCCTTTCATTATAAAAACCCTGCTAACGAGGGCTCGGGGCCTCTCTTAGCGTCACTGGTTAAGGACTCAGAGGACCAGGTTCGAACTTGCTAATAAAAGACTCTTTGCTGCTTGCATTGATCGTGGTCTCTGGTGGTCCTTGTGGGGTCTCGAGCCTTTGGGCACAACATATGGGGGCTCGCCCGGGATGCCCCAAGCCCACCCAGACACCTGATCATAGAGTCATAAGTGACACCTTCGGCCGGTGAGTAAGGCATTTCCGTGTGTTTTCTGGTCTGGATTGCCTGCAGATTCTGGTTCTGGGCTGGCATAGTCCTGGCGGACGCGCTATAGGACCCCATCAGGGTCTCGGGAGATGTCCCCTCGACCCGTCTGGTGACTTGTCGCATCTTGTGACTCGGTCACATCTGAGCAGATTTTGCGCTGCATCTGATCAGCTTTTGTGCTGCATTCTGGCGACTTGTCGCATCTGGTTAACTCTTGGCCCTATTTGGGCATTGTGTTGCGCCTGGGCAACTCTTTGATATAATTGGAAATTGTTTGTTTTTATTGACAAAGTACCAGCTAGCTAATTTTTGATTCGGCGTGCTACGTGTCTGTCTGTTTGTGTTTTGTATTATATGATCTTTACTCTTGCCTTCTATTAAATTCTTCATTGTGTTAATTCGATCTTAGGCTTAGGGATACTCATTGCAGGGTACTTTACAGTCCTTCTCCTTGTTCCTGAGAGATTTGTTTACTCCAATCCCCCTAGGCAGGGAGCTCAGCAGCTCCATTCCTCAAAAGTAGTAAAAAATAATGTTTTATAATTTTCTGCATTCAAACCTAACCTGATTTCTCAACCAGGAAGAAAAAGGGTTAAAAAGCCCCAGGTGATCCTCCCTCCCCACTGCCTGGCCTTGCTGAAGCCTGCATTGGAAGGTAGGCTGCAGCAGTCTCAGCGGGAAAGGGAGGTAACCTGAAGATAAGAAAAAAAGAAAAAAAAGGTGTCCGTTTTAAACTTCTGGGCTGCTACACAGAACTAACTCATTCTCTAGGATTCTTGTTTTGTTTTGTTTTTCTCTAATGCTGTATTTTTGAGCTCATAATTTTGATCCTGCATACCTAGGTTAATGATTTTTTTCTTTTTGATCAGTTCTATTTTTATTCAACTAGAGTTTTTGAATATCTGTTACATTGCAATGGAGATTCACCTATAAAGTTACAAGGCCTTTGATTTTGTATTATTTGTATGTCATGCTAATGTCATGTTTTGTCTGTATCAAAACTGAGCGCTCCTAAAATTAAAATTTAAAAATGGATCCAAATACTTTTATTCACGTGATTTAAAAGGGTTCAATTTAAATCGGGTAAACTAATAAAAGTAAAATGTCTTTAGAAATAACTCGCAAGTCTCTAGGTGGTCAAACTAATGGAATGTTGATGTTAAACAATGTCTAATATCAATTGTTTCTAGGACTTTTCTTCAACAGGAAAAAGACAACAAATACTGTTCAGGACACTTGTCTAATATCTTGGTTTTTACAGAATAAGTGAATTAGAGTTAACATGTATGGGATTACTCAAATGTGTTTGTTGGTGACATCTGATTAATTTGCAAAGCTAAAATGCTCCTTGTTAAATAACATCAAATACTTTTAACTCCTTAAATTACATGGGGTAACATACTTAAACATTATTGGTGTTTTCATAGGTTGGTAAATTAAAAAGGGTTTAAAATTGCTTTGTGTCATTACTAAAAACAAGGTTATTAAGAGTTATATTCTAACAGATAAAACCTCAACTCGGAGGGTGAGCATTCCATCTGCTCCTTTACCACTTCCCCCTGCTCCCCCTCCAGTTCTGCAAAGCTCCAAGGAGCTCTTAGATTTGGATTTAGAGTTACCATCTTCCCTTTCATTGTGTTTAAGTTAGAGTACTAAAAACCACAAAGTATTTTATCTTGTTAAATCGGAGTAATTTGTCTAAATTCAAAAATTTCATAAGAGTTGTTTCAGAATGTGGACAAAAAGGGGTCAACAGATAGGAAAAAGAGAATGAAAGGTTCTGGGTTTGGAAATATATTTAATAAAAAGGAAAAGAAAATATTTCTGGGTAATAAAGTGCCTGTGTGATGGAATACATGAGGGTCTAAGTAAGTGCTAAGAAAGTCTGTGTGTAAGTAAAGGGCAAGTTTCAACAAGTCTGTGTGTAACTAAGTTGGTTGTGTGTATGTGAGACAGCTAAAGCTATTTAAGGTTTTTCCTAAGGTGAAATCCTAATGTTCTGATATAAGCCAAAGTTTAATCTATATGGTAAAATGACATGGTAAAATAACAAGGATTTCTTAGAAACACTAATTTACTCTTAACTTTGTGTCTATTAAGTTTTATTCTTTAAAACAATTAGTCTTAAAAATTGGGGCTTATACAATTATGGTTAAACAACTGTTAAGAGTATTGTACTATGTTACAGAGTCTAAATTTTTCTTTAAAAACTGAATTTAGTAAGATTAAAGTGTCAAGGTAATTGTGAAATGGTCACTCCTTGTATATTAAATGTATTCATATTTTCCAGGTATACAAGTTTTTAAAGCAGGAAATTTGTCAAGCTGCTATTCTCCAGAATAAACTTGTCTGTACTGGTAATATTAAACTTAAAGAGTAAATTTTATTGGGGATTTATTTCTATCATTCAATGTTCTATTATGGGACATATTATCAGTAAGATATATGTAAAATTGGTTACTTATTTCACTGAGATAAAAATTTAAATGTAAATGTATATCTAAGAGTTAGTGACAGCCTGATTTGTTTAAAGGTTCATATTGTAGAAGGTGAAAGCATTTTGCTACACAAAAGAAAAGTTAAAAGCTCTCTCAGCCTTTCTTTGATTGATTCCTGTTCTGGATATAATGTTAGACTGTATTAACTAATCTTCATATGGACTCAGAAATCAATATATGTAAACTTCTTAAAATGACATCTAAGAAAGAATATAATGCACTATAGCAAAAATGATACAACAATGACTGAGATTGGGGTCCCTGACTTCATGACTGTAGCATGCCTGGTGCCTGGGAGTGTTCCTGTGTAGGAGCACAAGATGTCTAACTGCTGTGGCAGTAGCCTCCTTGGGGAGGCTCTGTACAGGAGTCCTATCAGCTCTTACATTGATCTCAGGCACACAGTTCTTGGGCAAAAAGAAATTGTTTTGCTAGATAACCAGTGTTTCATCAGTTCCCTTCTCT
>NW_025920278.1:283625-330766 GCF_902686445.1 Sciurus carolinensis | reverse complement strand
CTACCCCCCAAAGCCAGGGCCTAAAGCACAGAACACTGTACCAAGGGGACCCAAATTTTTTAATTTGAGAGGTGCTGTGTGCACCTCACTTTGTTATGTCCGTCTTAGAGTCTGTCTCTGTGCGAAGTGAACATAAATAGTAAAATTCGTATGAATAATTCAGATCGTCGATGTTCTTTAATGACCTTAAATAGCAACGTTAAAACACATCATACCAAGTCCAGAGAGGAGAAACTGGAAGCAAGGAAGACAGTTTATAACTTAGAAACTTTGATAAGTGTTTTCCAGGCTTTTGGAAGAAAGGGAACTGCATTTTTATTTTGTCCCACAAATTATGGTGCCCACTCTGACCACAGACTAACATAATGCACAGACATGATGTGGGTTTGTGTGGGGGTGGTGTGTATCCAGAGGTGGGCTGACTGTCCCTTCCTGGAGGACGGAAGCTGTATTTTCACATGCATGGTGCCACGTTTCTGCTGAGCATTGACTATTGTCCAAGTCTGTCATCTGCATGTAAGTTCCTGCAGGTCTAGGTCTGACTCCTACAGAACCCGGCGTAAGAGCAGATGCACAATAAATGTTTGGTGTCTTGAAATTTTCTCCCCAACCAGGCTGCAAAACTCCTGTGAGATTTTCATGTCCGCTGTCTTGCCTCGGTGCCTGGCGTGGAGCATCTGGCAGAGGGGACCTCGGGAGTCTATGTGCTGATGTGCCCAGTGCAGAGGACAGCCTGGCTCTTCTCCAGACAGCATCCCTGGACCCTGGAGAGAGCTCCATGGCTTTGCTCAGAGGACCTGAGGTTCCCTGTTGTGTTATGTTCCCTGTTCAGGTTGTGGTAATCCTGCCCAGCGCTGGAGGTGGACACAGGGCACTAACGTTGCAGTGATAAGTCTGGAGACTTATGTGGGGGACAAATCCATCTGCAGAAAGAAGGAGGTGCAGCGGAAAGCAGAAACAAGAGGTGGGAGGAGCCCTTCGGTTCCAGCTTTGCCTAAAGCCATCGCGACCCTTCAGGTCCTGAGCCGGGCATTTCCGCTGGGAAGCTAGGGTGTGGGACAGACACCTGGCCGTGCCATCGCCGCAGTGCATCAATAGTAAGGTGGCACGGGAGAAGGGCTCTTCCCTGGCTGCCCACATTTGCCCAGGTGCAGCTGCTGTATTATGCTGCTGACTCACCCAGAAGGGACTTCAGGTTAATTTCCTGACCAGCTGGCAACATAATTCTAGGCACATGGCAGGTAACTTTATCTTTCTTTTGACAGAAGCTCCATCAAAAAACACCCTGCCTCACCCCACCAGGCACAGACGGGGCTGAAAACAAGCTTCCTGGCGCTGGAGCAGCTTTGGAATGCTGATGCGGTCATGAGCCCTTCCTGTGCCTCATTAGCTCCTGGTCCAGTTGTACCGAAGCCTGAGAACTTAATTACTGCAGAGGCAAGCCACTCTTCACTGTCTTCCAGAGCAGCCACGTGTTTTATTTATTTATCTCCAAGAGTGAGAAAATTCAGCCCCATGCTGACAATGCTTGATTGACTTCAGATGTTCTGGAAACTGTTTCACCAGCAAACAATGCAGCTTCTAATCCCATAAAAGCTGGAACTCATCCTATAGTCAGAAAGAGACTCTCCAAGGATCATCACACATTACCAACTGCATTTTTCTTTCTTCCATGAAGATGTTCAAAGAAACTATAAAGAAAGCATGCTTTGGTGCTGGAAAAAAACACAGCATCTGGAAATTCAGAAAAAGCACCTTCCAACTGACTGATCTGGCTGACTCCACCAAATGGAGGTGTGTCCAGGGTGCTGAGAAGGGTCTTGTGCCTCTGGAGACCCTCTTGGACTGAAGAGAGCTGGCACCACCACAGAAACCGCCCGCTTGTAAAGTCGGGGTATAGTAATCATAGGTGACATTAAAACGGTGACATTAATACCACAGCTCTTGAAAAGCTCCCCTCAACTTGTGCAGCCTCCAGGATTTGAAATAGAGGCTGACGAGGCTCAGTTTGCAAGCAGTGCCCGTGTCCTGTCTTTTCCTTGAGGGTCAGGTCAACCTGTGATCCCGGCTTTGTCACCGTCTTTAAGCAGTTCTACGTGTGGCCAGCACACATAGGACCCTGTCTCCCACAGTCATACAGCTATAGGACTGGACAGCAGTGTTTTAGTAAATTTCACAAATGGGAGATGAGCGAGAGCAATGCAGTGGAGAAGGGAGCCTGCAGGGCGGGGGCCTCCCTGGGGAGGGATCTGCACGGAAAGGAAAAGGACTGCATCGGCCGCAGCTCAGGTCGCCTGGTCCCAGGAGAAGGAGGGACGGGGATCCTCAGCATTCTCAGCTCCCCAGCGGATGAGCTGAGGCCATCTGGACCTGGTCTTGCTAAGCCTTGAATGTTTTTGAGCTTCAGATCTGTTCAGGCCAATCCGCCCTCAAGTTCACAGATGTCAAATTGTTCATATTGTGTCTTTAGGGAAAGGAATCTTTCCAAGCCCCGGAAGCAGATCATTCCAGGTCAGTATTTCTAAGGAGTAATAAAGCTTTTGAAAAGGGCCTTTCATAAGTTTCATCTTTTAATGGAAATTACTGGTGGCTTTATGGGGTAGTGGCCTTCAGAAGCTTTAAGTCTGGCTTCAGTTAGCTGATGTTTTATTTCTTCTCTCTCTCACTCTCTCTCTCTCTCTCTCTCTCTCTCTCTCTCTCAACCCAGTCTCACATGTGTTAAGCATGTGCCCTGTCGTGAGCTACATCAACCACAGTTAGTTGACCATGTCCCTGTTTCCTTGTAACTAGACTGTGATTGCTATGGGCCAAGGTGCCACGACAGACTGAAAAATAAAAACAGTGGAAATGGAGAAAGAGCAGCTGCCCACCTCAGAGGCTTCCCGAGACCCCGCCTGGACCTCCTCAAGGGAACACTCGAGGGCGGAGGAGTCCAGCCTGCAAAGTATTAGACTGAAACCGGCCCACGCATTTTCCCTGTCTGTACCTCTCCTCTCTTCTCCAGAGTCTCTGAGAAACTCCAACAGTTACTACCTGCTCTTGATACAAGGAGAAAACTCATTCTAACATTATCACCTCATGTGCATGTGTGATTGCATGACTGATGTGATCCTGCGATATGTAAAATCAGAAAAATGAGAGATTACACTCCCTTTATGTATGAGCTATCAAAATGTATAAATGCATCCTACTGTCATGTACAACTAATTAGAACAAATAAAAAATTTTAAAAAAATTCTCTACTTATCAACAGATAAATAGAAAACTGAACCTTAGCTTTGTACTTATTTTTGAGTCAGTGCTTATATATTTTTGTTGAATCAATAACAAATATATTGCTGGGCAGAGTGGTGCCTGCCTATAATCCTGGAAGCTTGGGAGACTGAGGCAGGAGGATCACTAGTGTTAGGGGCAGTTTTGGTTCATCGATAACTCCCAGAAAAAAGCTCCGCAGACACAGGTCTCACACAAGGAACTTTTATTGTATGCGGACGATTTGCGTCCGCTTGGGGAAAAGGGAAGAAGGAAAAGAAGAAGATGGTGCAGGGTTTTCTCCTCAGATATTGGAATTTCCCGGGCTGGGAGGAATCAATCGCGGAGGAGAATTATTACAGACTGACTGATGGACCAATGACATATTAGAACGTAATGTGGTAGGCAAGGAAGATTACGGCAACGTAAGCCGGAAATTCCTGTAACGGGAGAGGTGGGCGGAATGCAGATTGACAGGTGGTTAGGAGGCCGGATTCCTTACAACTACTTCAAAGTCAGCCTCAGCAAGAGAAAGGTGCTAAGCAATTCAGTGAGACCGTGTTGCTAAATAAAATACAAAATAAGGCTGAGGATGTGGCTCAGTAGTTGAGTGCCCTCATTTCAACCCCTGGTATCCCCCACAAAAAAAAGAGCCAAACTGAAATTTAGTTGGAAAAAGAAGAAATTCTCCATGTTTTGCAGTAACAGTTCCTGCCTGGGCTTACAGCCTTCACCCTGAAGGCCGTCCAGTGAGTTTTGGATGTGGTTACCCAGCCTCTGCAGTCCTGTGGCCACCTCCTTGCAACAACTTGTAATGCATGAATATCATATCTGCAGCTGATACCACTGAAATAATGGCTACCAGGTATGGCCAAGATCAGTTCAGAGTCCATCATCTTGGCCAACAACTTTGCCCCACCCACTCATGGTGGCAGATAAATGAAGCTAAAAGTGCATCTTATCTAGCTAAAAAAAATCTTTGAGGACCAATGATTTCAAAAATTTTTATTTAAAAAATTGCACAACTACTTATTATATGTGTTTCTGAGACATTCTGTAAGTCATAAGAATATCCCTGGAGCCCCAGGCACCTTTCCCAAGGCTTCTGGATTGTTACATTGTGCTTCCTCCTCTATCCAGTAAGTCCCCAGAATAAAACCAGTTCTGAGAGGCCTTTTGTTCCTCTTCTGCCTGCTGAGTTCTGGAGCCAAACTCCTAACGTGACGCTCAGGATAATGTCCATTGGTTTCCCCTCCTTTGTCCCTAGGACCCTCAGTTCCCACTTCTAAAACCATAGGGATGGTATAAACTTCCGCCAGAGAAAAACTAGGATGTTTGCTTCAACTTCCACAGTGATTTCCAATTCCTGTGGCAGGCGTGCACTCTCTCTCAAGTCCAGCGAGCCAGCTATTTACACTCTATTCTTGTGGCCTCAGATGACATGCCATCTCAGCAGCATGTGCTTTCAAAACTCAGCTACCTGTTGTTCCCTGAAGAAAATGAAGAAGGTCATTTCAAGTATGATAGTACTTGGGTAAAAACTCGATAAAAATCAGCACTGCTGAAAGCACAATTCTTATGTCAAGGGAGCAACAGAAAATACAGAGAAGACAGACGCTGTGCGGAGCTGCTTCCCTTCCCAGTCTCCCTGTAGACAAGAGCGTCCACCAGAGACTGAGAGTCTCCAGGAGGTAGCAGAGCAGCCACGGGAGGGTCATTACAAAGAAAACGGCTGGCCAGTGGGTACTGCATTTTATTTGACAAGTTTTCTTGATCTTGCATGACAAAATGTGGAACAGTGGAGCCTTTGACCTCTAGGAAAGCTAGACAAACAACAGCAAAGACAAAGGCTCCTATAGAGACCCGGGGAAAATGAGAGAGAGAAGGAAGGGAAACAAGCCAGGCTCAGCTGAGAGAGGAAGACGCAGGAGAGGAGCAGAGACCACAGAGCCCAGAGACAGGAAGGGTGGAGTCTCAGAAGCAGCAGAAAGAGCAGGTGACAAGAGCGGGGTGAGCCTGGGCCGCTGGCCCCTTTGACTCCCAGGTGCTGGGCTTCTTCTGGCTCAGCTCTGGGGCTGCGTAGCCACACACCTCTGCTCTAACTGGGAATAATGAGACGTAGAAAGTTCCCGAAGGAGGAGCTGTCACCCTGCATGCTTTACGCAATGGGAAACTGAGGCTCAGAGATGTTATCTGGCACGTCCAAGGTCAAACGTCTGGGAAGCAGCAGCTGCGAACTTGAGCGAGCCCAGCGTTGCAGGAGCTGGGCCCGTGGAGCTGGAGCCCCTGCTGCATGAATGAGCCACTTCACAGGCCCAGTGCTGCCTCTCAGCACACCCCTCCGCCAGCACTGGGCAGGCACACGAGAACCATGCGCCCTCAGGCCCCGGACGAAGACTCTGCCAAGGGCTCAGGGCATCTTCTCACGGCCAGGCAGCAGGCTCCTCTCCAAGGAGCTGAGATGAGGTTCAGGAAGGAGGGAGGCACCTGCCATCTCCCCTGCTCTGCTGGGCTGCCGTTACCAAGTGCCCTGGGCAGAGTGGACACACGCCAGTCTCGCACAGTTCTGGGGCCCAGAGGCCCGAGGTTGGGTTCAGGTGAGGGCCCTTTCTGGTCTTCAGGCCGTGACCTCTTGACTGTCCTTGAATGGAGACACAGCCTGGCCTCTTTGTCTTCTTATTCAGACACTAGTCCCGCCACTAGGCTCCGTCTCCAAAGACCACGACATGGGGCCATGTCTATAGCATGGGCCACAGGGCAGCAGATGAGCATTCCTCAGGCAGGTCCCTTCTTGCAGTGTCAGGGGAGCAGGGACAGCAGGGGACCAAGAGTGCTGTGGTGAGCTGAGCCCTGACATCCACATCCCAATCATGGAACCTGTGAATGTTGCTTCTATGGCAGAAAAGAGGGGGGTTTGCAGACAGGAGAGTTGGGATTGTGAGGTGTGTGGTCATGGATTGTCCCTGTGGGACCTAATAAAACTGCACATGTCCTTGTAAGAGAAAGGCAGAGGAGGACCTGGGACAGGGGGAAGAGGAAGAGGGACATGGACCACAGAGGTGGGGGCTGGAGGGACCTGCTGCAGGCCAGGAACCTGGAGCCCCGAGGTGGGAAGGCAGAAGAATCCTTGGGGATCTCAGGGGAGCCTGGCCCTGCTGGCCCCAGAGCTTAAGCCTGGTTGAACGGGGTTGGCTCTCTGGCCACCACAATCATGAGAGCACACTTCACGCCATTTGACATCACCTGGCTTGTGGCAGTTCATCCTCATCGTAACCAGAGACCATCACAGATGCAGACAGGGTGTCTAAGGCAGAGGCCAGCAAACGCAGGAGCTGAGACAGCCCAGGGCAGGTGAAGGGAGCAGAGCGTAGAGGACTGGAGTCGAGTGGTCGGAAAGGAGGAGACCACAGCCTCCCCCAGGACCACCCAACGCTTCAGCCACTTGGGGCTTTGCTTACTCGTGATCCCAGGGCCAGCACCAAATAATCCCTGCACAGGTGGTGAGGCCCACCTCCGGGCCTCCCGAACCTATTAGCACTTCAGCAGGCGCTGCCTGATCACTGCAGCCTGCCACTCGTCCCCGCCACAGCCTTCCGACCACCCCAGGCTGAATTAAGATTCAACACAACACAGCAGAGCTGGCACACGGGTCTCTGCTGTTTAATCTAGTTGCACGCTGAGAGGAGCAAGCTCTGCGGCCGCGGGAGCACCCTGTCCCAGACCGCAGCCCTGCCAGCTCTCGGGCATCTCCAGCAACTGGAGGAGGCACGCAGACCTCTGGTGCCTCTCCATCCCCTGGGCAGGTCTGGTGTCTGGATGTTTGGCAAAGAGATGGGAATGGAGGACAGGGAGACAGAGACCAAAATGGACAGAGGAGGACAGAGAAAAAGACCAAGGACCTGAATCGCTCTGCAAAGCCAGAAAACAGAAGGACGGACTGAAGACAGAAAACAAAAATGTAAATGAAGACAAAGACAAAACAGAGACAGAGAAAACCCAGGCAGAGAGACAGAGGCCCAGAGATGAGCAGAGAAGGAGGAGGGGGAAGTGGAGGGGAAAGGGAGGAGGAAGGAAGGAAGGAAGGAAGGAAGGAAGGAAGGAAGGAAGGAAGGAAGGAAGGAAGGAAGGAAGGAAGAGAGGGAGGGAGGGAGGGAGGGAGAGAGGAAGGAAGGAAGGAAGGAAGGAAGGAAGGAAGGAAGGAAGGAAGGAGGGAGGAAGGAAAGAGAGAGGGAGAGGCCAGGCTAGTTTTAAAAGGAGATCAAAAGTCCCAAAGAGAGGCAGAGAGCTAATTAGAAAGACGGAAATGAAAGCAGCACCGAGGGATGGAAAGACAGACAAAGAGAAACGTGCCAGAGGTGGAGAGGACTCTGCAGGGCCAGGAGCGAGAGGGAGACCCACCAGCTAGCTCTGGAGGATGGCCACCACACCCAGGCTGCAGGCAGTCCTCCTCGCCAGCTCTTCACACTGCCCTGTGTGCAGCCCTGGCCTCTGGCTCCTGGCACACACCCAGAAAGCTTCGCAGTCAGGAAGCATGTTGGGAGTAGGGACAGGAAGACCTGGGAAGGGCAGGAAGGAAAGGGAAGGCTCCTCACCCTGGGACAAAGCTTGCCTGTGCTGCTGTGGAGAGGCTGAGGTCAGAAGGGCCAGATGTCCATCCCAAGACACACTGCGGTGGGCATCACAGACAGTCAGGAAGAGGAGTGGCACGCTTCTGGCAGCCATTCTTGCTTCATTCCTCCTTCCCAGCACCATGCCACAGCTCCAAGCCCTGCAGGGCAGGCTCAGAACCCAGGTTCCAGGTCAACCTCTGCTTCCAAACCCACTTCTGCATGAGACCTCAGTTCCCTCGCCTGCAAAATGGAGATAACAGAACTCTCTATATTGCAGACTGTTGAATGATTCATGGTAGTCGGGCATTTAAACAGGTAAAGCATGTGCGGTACCCAGTTGGTGCTTGATGAGGAATAACTTGGTTTTCTTACTCCCAGCTCGTTTTTCCTGGCAAACTTCTATTCAACCTTTAAAGTCCATTCCAATTTTGCCTTTAATTTCAATCTTTCTCAGATGAGGTGTTTTCCTCTTGGGAGAATGAGTTCTTTCTTCAAATATGCCATCTTTTCATTTCTAAAACATCTCCTCTTCACACCATGGGAACATAGTCAGGTAACCTATCTGCCTCTCACTTTTCCTATAAGCTTCTGAGGGAAGAGGTGGGTCTATAGACCTAGAATTAAGTAGGGGCCAGACACAGGGATGCAGCTTGAAAGGGTTAATAAATACAGAAGTAGAAGAGAACTTCCTGGGGAAGGTGACACAGGGAATGTGTTGGCAATGTCTAGGCAGAAGGTCTGAGTGCCCCACCCCACACCCTGAGCACTGAGCACCTTGTGGTCCCCCTGACTCTCCCCCACATCCCCCCAGGAAGGAAAACCCACCACAAGAGTCTGTCAGGTGAAGACACTGTTTTGAAAATACCCACACATAATCAGGTTGTGTTGTTATGGTCAAGTGTGACTGTGGGCTTGCTTTGGTCCCCAGAGACTTTGCAGGCACTTTCTTTCAGCAAAGCTAAAAGGGGTAGCCACTGCCAAGTTCCACAAGGACTGCATCTCATCTCTGGCTGGTGCTGACCACCGGACATGAGTGTCCTTCCTTTGTGTCCCTTAGGCAATGAGACTAAAAGAAGAGATTGTTATGTATTTTTCTATATGCTAATTTTTCGTCACTTTTTTTTTCTCCCAAAGAAAGAAGAAATGTCTACTGAGCAAGCCGAACAGGTAAATGAGATGCCTTGCTAAATTACGATAATCCAGAGTGACTTCAATGAGCTGTACGGGAACTTGTGAGTCCAGCTTCGGGACAGACGATCTTCAGATAGACCTGCTGGCAGCATGGCGGCCTTCTCATTCCCGGCATTAGCTCTAAGTCTATGCCTTCACTTCTTCCCTGCATCTTAGGGTGCTTGTGACATATCAGTGGGAGCTTTGCTCTTGCCAGCTTCTCCATTCAGGTCTCAGGACCTCTGGCTTAGCTCCTTCCCAGTTTGGGGTCTCCTTCCCCACCCATCTCCTGGGGTGAACTGTGTGGCTGCACAAGGCAGGACAGACACTGAGACACCATGACGTTGATCTTGCTAGAAACACACACGTGCACATGTACATACATGCACATGCACATACATGCACATGCCTGCCCTCGCCTTCACAGAGAGGAGAAACCTAATTGTTCTCATCCTCTGAAAATAACATCAGTGATTTCAAGAAATCATTGGGTTTCCCATTTTCTGTAAAGAGCTCTTCATTTGCAAAACAGCCTTTTCTGACCTGTCATCATTTAGGAGAAGGACACTGGATGCAGGAATCCTCAGGAGGGTCATCAAAAAGGTCTCATCTTTGTTTCAAAGCATCTACCCCAGAAAGGGACCCTGATTTACTTTCACGAAAGAAAAGGAGCCTCAACTTTCTCTGTATCCTCCAGAGCTGTCAACGGCAGCACACTGTCCCCAAATTGTGCCCCAGGCTAGGGTACAGGCTTGGCCAGGACTTGTGCAGGTGAGGATGGCTAGGGAGGGCTGCTGCAACCTCCCCAGAGAGGGAAAAGGAGAACGTCTGGGAACCAGGGAGCAGAAGGCCAGGCTTGGCCCAGTGTTGTCCATCAGCTGCTGCATCCAAGATAAACTCCTGTGTCCCATTTGGAAGAGGTGCCCAGGTGATGGTTTGGGATGTGTGGTTTGGGCTGACCCTGCTGTGAGGTCTCACCCTCCATCTCCTATGTCTGCAGCTGGACAGGTCACTGTGGAGGTCTTAGATCTCTCCTGTGGCTCAGCCTGTTGACACCCCCCGCCCTATAGCACAGAGGGTACTGGCATCTGCTGCAAAATGGGCACCATCCAAGGCAAAAGCATGAGCCATGGAGCCCCACCCAAGAGGCCAGTCTTGTTGGGGACAGAGTTCAAGGAACTTGGATGGTGAAAGGGTCCCACAGGGCCACCTGAGAGTCCCAGGGCCCTCACCTTGCTGTTGGCCCCTGCTATCCCAGATCTCCTGGGTAGTCACCTGCATGAGCTCACCCCCAGCTCAGGACCTGAACACACTCCTCTCAGATCTGCAGCCCTGTGCAGCCAGGGCTTCTGGGCTGTCCCCTGGAGTAGGGAGCTGCAGCCTCTCCCAGTGCTTTGAGGGAAGTGAGTTTCCAAGCTTGGCTGGAGGTAGCCACATACCTCCCCCTGCCTACGTTAGTGACCACCCTGTGCTTCGGGGAGCTAGCAAATGCTAAGCTGTTAATATTTGGAGATGACCTAGAATACACCTGTTTGTTTGAGCTACTCTGATTCACCTGGTCTGCTACTGATAGACAAGAGCATTTCTAAGAGAGACAGGCTGGTGACTGACAAGGGGAAGTCTGTGAGGCTCAGGACAGGGAACAGAAGCACCAGCAGGACCTTAGCACCCTTTGAACATATGGGAAAGGGTGTGGAAGAGACAACTTGATCAACCAGAAAAAGTTCATTCTGTGAGCCTGTTGGCCGGGGATGAGTCAGGACACGCTGATAGTGAACCAGAGAGAATGTCTGATGCAGCCAAGGTGGACGTGCTCAGCCTCTGCCCTCGGAGGTCAGCATGCACTGTCCTGGGTTTAAATTCAGGCCCTACCTCCTTCTTGCCCAAGTGTAGACACACGCAGGCTGGTGGGGAAGCGCGGGGCTGCTGCCGCCCTGGGATTGCTCTGAAGTGCCTGCACGTCATCTCCCATCTGGGCGCTCATAGCTCCAATCTCCTGAACTCCTCCATGGCACTGAGCCTAAGGAAATCTGCAAAGAAATCCAGATGGGAGGAGAAGCTTCTTAGCTTCTGCCTTGGAAGCTCTCACACGTTGACCTCAGTGGATGCCTCTGCTCTAGGGCAGCTCACGGACCCACCCTGGTTCCTTGTCCCCACCCCTGCCATCTCTGCTGCTTACCTCTTCAAAGACTGTGCTAATTGCTTTCACTCCCTGCTCTCTAAATCGAAAGGAAGCAGCTTCCATAGGACACGCACCTGCTTTTTAACAGGAGTCACAGAGCTGCAGGGAGAAGTGACCCGGGCCACATGCTTTAACAGCCCTCTCACCTCCGGTGGAAACTCTTACAAGTGTGATGGTCAGTCACGCAACTGTTCCAGTTGGTGCCACTGAGGAGCTGAGCTCCCAGGAGGCTGTGCCTGTCCTACTGGGAGGAGGACAAAGCTTCCCCTGCCCTTCCAGACCCAGTCCCCTCCACTTAAGAAGACAGGAGCAGGCTTTTTAGGGGTCCTGGCCTTCCCCAGGAAGATCCCTGGGGAACACACACCACTGGTGCTGAGGATGGTGGATCCAGGACCTCTTGCTGGCAGGCACAGGGGACCCTGATGGGCACCCACCTGATAGGCACCCCATCGCCCAAACACCATCATCTGTGGGCACAAATTCACTGGAGCCGAGAGGGCTCCAGAGTCTCTCTGCCCTATATTCACCAGGGGCCAGGTCTGAGCTTGTGGCACCAGGATCGGTGCTGGGAAGACCTCAGTCTGCTGTGCTGGCTTCGTTTGATGTCCTGTGCTCTTTAATTTCAGGGACATGCACGTATGTGATGCACATGCCCCTGTATGATGTCCACTTGTATGTGCATGCAGATGTGTGCTGCCAGGAAATGTGTCCAGAATGAGCCCTTTTTGCTGTGATAGGTGGATGGCTACTCGCACCAGGCCCAGCCTGTGGTGTCCTGGGTGTGCCACCACATACATGGGGCACAGCAGGACAGACCCACCAACAGAAGAAGAGTGAGGGAGAAAGGAAGGGGAAGCAGTGCTGGTCTACTCCCACCTTCAGAGAAGGGGAACCTGAGGCCAAGATGGACAGTGGTCTGCCATGGTCACATAGTGAGGCAGAGTAAGTACTGTCTCCTGCATCAAGTCCAGGACTCAGGACCCCTGGAAAACGTGAGGGGTAAACTGGTTGGAGAAAGGACACCACCATTCTGGGAGCAGGGACTTGGGAGGGGGAAGACCCACACCATTGCCTGACTGTGGCCAGGGTGGCCCTGCGGGTGGCATTGGGAAAGTTGCTTCGGAAAGGCCCTGGATTTGCTAACAGGCACCATCTCCAGGAGCCGGGTCTCTGCTTTGGCCCTGGCTCCCTGAGACCCACAGCGGCACCTCCTAAGCAGGTGATCCGTGTGCCATTTCACCCTGACAGTAAGTCCATTGTTATTATTTACATCATATTTCCCTGAGAAATATCTCACTTTTTATTTGTCTTACATGTTTACTTCTAAAAGGGACCTTACTGTTATTTTAACCAAATATGCCAACATCATTTGCTACAAATAGAAGTAAATGTAAAATGATGTCATGAAGGAAAAACTGGGCTATCAAATTTCCAGGAGATATAGCCACAGCTCCGAACCTGAGGCTTACTGGTTCTGTTTTAAAAAGTGGGGGTATTTTCACTGAAAGGGTATGCAGATGGCACATATGCACATCAAAAGATGCTCAGCATCATTTTCCATTATAGAAATGGAAATGAAATGCACTGTGAGATACCACTGCACATCTCTTAGAATGATTAAAAATTTTTAAATATTGCCAATGCTGGCAAAAATGCAGGGTACCAGGATCACACATCCACTGATTTTGGATGCAAAGCATGACCACCACTCCAAAAAAGGATGTGGCATTTGTTTTATAAAATGAAACTTGTAATCATCCAACCCAGCAACTCCTGGGCAGTTCACAGGGAAATGAAAGCTCAGATTCCCCCAAAAAACGTGCACACTTTATTCTTAATAGCCTCAACCAGAAACAACCCAGTTGTCCTTCAACCCCTGAAGGAACACACAAACTATGGGGCATCCATGCCTGGGATACCCCTTGGGGATCAAAGTAGCAAGCTCTTGATACCACAACAATGTGGATGGATCTCAAGGGAATGCAACAGATGAAAATCTCCATCCTCCAAAAGTTATATACTGTGTTATTCCATTTATAGAACAACGTTGAGGTAGCACAAATACAGAGATGGCTCAGAGGAGTGGCTGCCAGAGTCAGGGATACTATGACAGCATGAAGCCCAGGGTGGACTTGAGTGATAGAACAACTGGGTGTCATAGCTGCAGTGGTGGTTAAACAAAGTTCACATGTGGTGACACCACAAGGAACTAAGCCCAAGGGCACACATGGGCACAAGAGTCATGCACACATATTAGGAAATCTGGTGAAATCTGATTGTAGCAGATCAATTTGCTTTTGCTGATATAGTTCTACAGTCAGGTAAGTTGGGGAAGAGAGTGAAGGGTACATGGTAGCTCCCTAGACATTTTGTGCATGTTTTCTTTGTAGCTATAATTATTTTTTGAAAATTAAATAAATTTAAGGAAATCGGATACTCAATAAAAAAAAAGGTGGAGAGGAAGTGAAATGGGGTGGAATTAGCACATGTAGAATCCAGGTATGAAAGACAGAAGATTCAATTGAGACTTTCTTCCTGACTGCTCAGAGAGATCTGAAGATCACTGGGCACAGAGACCTTCTCCTGCAATCTGCTTTGAGCCCTTGTCGACGTGCCTGCGTGACTTGACATCCCATGCTCACCAGATTCATGACCCTTCGCTTTGGACGCTCCAGCTCACAAGGGAGAGCTCCACACTCCTAGTCTAAATACCCTGGCTTCCTCCTTGGAGCCCACCACGGCTCACACCATCCTGGGCCATCACTGCTGAGTCCCCAGGGCCCTATTTGGCAGCCCCCTCCTTTCTATGCTCTTTGTAGAGTCCTTTGTTGGGAGCCTCGTATGAACTGTGGGCTGGTCCAAGTCATCTCTAAGTGGAGGGGTGCCCCTCAGAGAACTCTCTGGTCATGTTGCCAGTCTGAGACCTCTCCCTAGCCTTGGCTACATCCTGCTCAAACAGTTCTGTAATACCATGGAATTTATCGGCTCAGACAGTCCTGGGTTCAACCTCAACGCCCCGGAGGTGGAAAAAGATACCAGTGCACCCTCTGCTGGGCTCCCCTGCACATAACCCTCAGGAAGCCTCACTTTTGGTTAAAGACCGGACCCATCAGGTCCAGTCCACCCACCAGGCTATAAAACCGTTTTCTTTGCCTTTTGTCCTTTATTCCTTAGTAATTACTTCAGACTTTAATTTCTCAGCTGGCTCACACCTCTGTGCCATTACCAGATCCCTCATTGTGCAGGACACAGTGACCGTCTTTGGCTCTCCTTCCTCTTGACCTTTGGGAATTAAACAGACTCGGGTTTGTCTTTGGTGCTCCTTCATCTGCCCCCTGTTGGAGCGCAGGATCCTGGTATCAGGGGCTGGTTCTTTGTTCCATTGATGCCCCAGGGTCTGGCTTGTCAGGGATTCAGTCAACATTTTTCAAATATCATGGTATGAATATCTGTGTCATCTCGGGAGACAATGTGGGTGGCCACACGGTCGCCCTGCCCATTACTGCCAGACCTCAAGCAACAAGGTCCCCTTCTCAGAACGCTCCTCACCCACCTGCTAGAAAGCTGCCTCCGACTTGTCAGAACAGGACTCTGAACTGCCACCTGTCACTCCACCGCACCCCAGCTGCTCAGGGCTACTGACTAAGATGCACAGGGTTGTGAAGGGTTGGTGTGGTGTGGTGTGCAGGAGCGGAGCCTTAATGGCACACCCGGGCGTGTGATCAGGGGGCACTGGTCAGGCAGCCTCCCTGAGGAGCCTTCAGCGGGTTGGCTGCAATTCACAGCCTCTGGAGCCTCTGACCCTGGAATTGCCTACCCAGGGTGACCCCCTGCTCTGGATGACCCTAGACCCAGTGTGCAATGGAAACTCATACCCAGGAAAATAAATGACTCTAAGCTACAGAGGATGGAAAACAGGAAACCTGCCAACTAAATGACCCCCACATGAGAATGCACCTTGTTCAAAACCGGCATGACAGGACCTCACAGAGAAGGACCCGGCGGGTTCGCAGGCCAAGGGAGTAAGAAGAGGTGAGCCTTCCATTGGCCCTGGGCACAGGGGAGGGGCTGAGGAGAGGAGAGCAAGAGACGGGGTCCAAGAGTTAGTTCCTTCCTGCCCAGTGGAGTGACAATAGACTGGAGTGCTGTGGATGGGGGCAGATCCCAACCCAGGACATGGCAGCCACATCCGGAGAGCTTTTGGGTGTCAGAGTTTCCAGGGAAGGGAACTGGTGGGTAGAATCCAGTGGTGACGCCAAGCCTGTAATTCAGAGAACCCCTCACCACAAAGAATCACCCAGCCCCAAAGTCGGCAGCCCTGAGGTGGAGGAACCTGGAGCAGATGGCGGCCCTGAGGGGGACCGTAGAGACCAACAAGGGAAGCAACCCTTCCCCTCACCCACCCGGCACACCCGGCCCGCTAACTGGGGAGTCCATGTGCTGTGCGCTCAGCTGAGGTCAGCCGTCCACTCTGTAGCCACGTCTTCCTCACCACAAAGGTTATTGTGTCAGACGGTGCTTTGAACTGGTTTGGGGGTTTGTATGTAAGGGGATAAGACAGGAGCCATCATTGAGAGGAAGCTGGAGGAACAGAACTTACTCTTACTGGAGAATTCAGGAGACGGGGAGAGGACACAGCAGGGATGGAGCTTGTACTTTTCCTTTTGAGAGGAACAGCCTTCCTCTCATTCAAACACAGCTCCTAGAGTCCCGAATGGAGTGAGGGTTGCCAGTTAACGGGCATCAGAGGACATGCTGGATCCATAGGACACCAGTGACCAGGCTAAAGGCTCCCAATTCTCTGCACTTTCTCTATAGAAGTTCATGACTGTGGGCTTTGGAGCCTTAAGCTGACACTGGTTTTCATTTAAGACCAACGAGCTCCTAAACAGTCACAATTCATTGCAATGAGACCCTTCCCATCCCCTCCCCACAGCCGACCTCTCTCTCTATTTGCTCAGGAAAATATCGACAATACTACAGTCAGGCTGGGGCCATAACCCTCCCTGCAGGCCTGTGCTGTCCACAGATCTTACCAGCGTCACCTTCAGAGGCTGAAAGCCCAGGGCTTCCCAAGGCCCCCACTGCTGGGGCCAGGCCCAGGCCACTGCCCAGCTGCCACCTGGAGGGGCGCACCAGCTTCCCAGCTGCCTGCTTTGGCTCGGCTTTGCTGTCCAGCCCGTCCTCAGAGGAGCAGCTGTAGTGCAGCTAATAAAGTCTGTAACAGAGTGTTCCTCAGCCCAAATCCTCCCTCCGCTCCCTGGTGCCCACAAGGGCAAAGCACAGGCCTTCCACAGCCAAGGAGAGCCACTTGATCTCCCACTCCCCGGGTACACACCAACCCCAGGACCTTGGCACTTGGAACTCCTGCCTGGGATCCTTGGATCCACCCGCCCCGCTGGTGCTCCCTTCTATCCTTACCCTCATGCCACCCTCCTGGACAGGATCTTCTCTGACTATATGCTGATCCCTGCACAGACAGTACCTTGTTCTTCATCTGTTTCTTCTCTGCACTTCACATGATCCATCAAGCTACCTATATTGCTGGACTCTTATTTTCTGTTTGCCCAAAGAACAGAGATTTTGCCAGTCATGGCAACACCTGCCTGTAATCCCAGCAGCTCAGGAGGCTGAGGCAGGAGGATCACAAATTCCAGGCTAGCCTCAGCTACTTAGCAAGGCCCTAAGCAACTCAGTGAGACCCTGTTTCTAAATAAAATATAAAAATGGCTGGAGATGTGGATCAGTGGTTAAGCACCCCTGGGTTCAATCCCTGGTACCAAAAGAAACAAACAAACAAATAGCAGAGATTTTGCTGCTATTATGGGACTGGCCAATATTAAACTTCCAGAGCCTGGAATCATGCCTATCAGGTACTGGAGGATCCCACTGAAAAGATGGAATAAATTATTAAAAAATAGACCAGAGGTACTAACTAAGTGACTTCATGCACCTGCTATTGTTAAAAAGCTCAAGGGGATTTAATACAGATCACACTTCCTAAGAATATCAGGAATCAATCAGTGCAAAAAATCTTTGCCTTACAAGTTAATAAATAAATACAAATAAGAGCAATATGAGGCTTCACCTGACAGATTAGCCAGTATTTCAAAAGATAGATTAATGCTGCCTAGCACCATTGTGTATGCACATGACCTACATTATCTGTAAAATGAAATTGATATAACTTTCCTGCAAAAATTTTTGGTAATTTATTTTCAATAGCTTTAAAAATATTTATGTGCGTGAAACAAATCTTTCCATTTGCAGAAATAATCTAACGAAATAAGAAGTGAACAAGGACGCATAGGAGAATATTTGCTAAAGTGATACTTATCCTAATAAAAACCTTGAGAAAATTCTTACATTCAGTAAGAAGAGAATTGGCTAAATGAACTGCATTTCAGCCATTGACTCTGCAGTAAGATCCTGTGGCATGAAGATTCTTGTCCTTTTCTCTACAATGGATGTTCTAAATCCATAGTGACCATCACCAATGCCAGATATAGTTGGATCTGGAATTTCATCAGGCATAACTAGAATAGAGAGGTTTAGTGGAGGTCCAGCAATTCAGCAATGGAACGACTCAAGAGTCCCTCCAGCTCAGTCCTCACACCTCTGGTCACGTCTACACCTCCTCTGGGTCCCTAGGTGAATGTAGCACATCTGAAAGGTTCTCAAGGTCTCTGTGAAGAGCCCCACGAGGCACTCAGCTGAAATCTATCTCCCCTGGAGAGCCACCACGTGAGTCCGTCTTCTCACCACCCCAGAGCCCAAGTTCCTCCTGCTGGTGAGGACGTGAGCCGACAGCTGGGGTCAAGCCCCTGGGCTGAAGGACTTGCGAGGGCTGCAGAGGGTGTGCGTGCAACACCCCAGCACCCAGCACAGGCCAAGGGTCAGTGGGGCAGGGGCCGGAGGGGTGTCCGTCTCCACCAGTAAAGGAGCCCAGCCTCCCTGCAACCCTCCAGAGGCTGCTGCTGAGCAGAGTGCGGGTTATCTCCCCGAGTTCCCACCAGGCCTGTCTTCCTCGGTGCCCTTCCTATTTATAGTTTATTGAAAATGATGTATTCCTGGAAATATTTAAGGGCTGATTTCCTCTTGGCTAGAAGCACCTTCAAAGGTGATCCCAGTGTTTTAGCCAGCTTTTGTGTTGCTGTGACCAAAAGACACCACAGGAACAATTTAGAGGAGGAGAACTTGTTCTCACTCATGGTTTCAGAGTTTCATGATCAGCCAAGTCCATAGCTGTGAACCCCAGCTGAGGCAGAACATCAGGGCAGAGGGTGTGGTGGGGGACAGCAGCTCTGAACAGGGTGACCAAGAAGCAGAGACAGCTCCACTCAAGAGGAACAAAACAGAGATGCCAAAGGCACAGGCCCAGTGAGCCACCTCTCCACCACACCCCACAGGCCTGCACTTACCCCCAGTTAATCCCTGTCAGCGGGTTCCTCCACTGACCAGGTTACACCTCTGATCATCTAACCCTGCCCAAGCCTCCTGCACTCCACCTGGCCACGCTCTCCTGACATCCTTCAGTCTGCTCTCCACAGCAGCCAGACTCCCGTTTGGTTCTTTAAAAGTGACGATGTCACTCTCCTGCTCAACCCTTCCCACTGTTATTAGAAGAAAGCCCATGCTCTTTTCACCTCCTGGGAAGTCCTAAGGGGACGTCTGCAGACATCTTGAATTTCATTCTGTGTAGAACTTCCCAATGACAATACACAGACTCACTGGTCTTGTTCCTCAGTTTCTGAAATGTAATGAGCGTGTTCCTGTCTCTGGACTCACACTGGACCAGGTCTTGTGGCCAGGAGGGACCTTTGTCCTGTAGTCTCTGTGTTCTTCGCTTGGCAGAATTTCACTGAAAAGTCACATTCACATCATGCAGATTCTTTTTCAAACTACAGATTGCGATTCCTTACAAGTCATGATGCCAACCTAGCCAGTATTTGATGACGGAACAGAGCCTTGGGCATGGGAATTATCCTCCCGGGCACATACGTGCAACGCTCCCCGCTGCCAGGCAGATTTCCTGGTCCCCAAGGCCTCCCTTCCTGGGATGCCCTCCACTGCACACTTCTGCCATGGGCTGGGCAGGAGACCTGGCCTCCCGCCTGTGAGCTCCTGGCTGTGCTACGTCATAGCCTGGAGGACTCGTAGTCCCATGGGCAATCACGTGGATCAGACATGGAGGGAACTTAAAACGCAGGAAGAAGGTGACCCTGCTTCAGCACCTGTGGTCTTCCCGCCATCCTCAGACCTGGGGACTTGGTTCTATCCCAAGGGAGGCACATTCTGTTTTCTTCTCTGACCAGGTTAGCAGTGGCCAGCACCCCACTGGGCAGCATCTCAAAACCAAGCTCTGGTTCCTGGAGACCAGAAGGCCTGCCTTCAAATCCGCTTCTGCACTTACCAGCTGCTTAATCTAGGGACGTCACTTTTGGCCTGAGTTCCCTCATGAACAGACCAAGAACAAGAGTCCTGTCCTGCTCCTACAGGCCGTTGATCTCATTTCTGATGTTCTTTTCTGATCCTCAAGGCTCAGCAACTCAGAAACCTTTCAGTCCCAAGTTCCAGAGATGTGAAACAGGAATTCAAGCCAAAAGAGGAGAAAGGGGAAGGGTTGTGAGACCCCAGAAAGTCAGTCCACAGAAACCCCCCTCCCTCGCCCTTTCCCTCTCCCTGGCTCGACCACCTCTCGTGTAGATGTCCTTCCTCACAAAGGCAAGGTGACACTTGCAAGCCCAAGAGGTTCAGGAAAGTGCTGGGAAGATTCTCCCTGAAGCTACCTTGATCAGGTGGCTGCTGTGCAGTAGCTGGGGTGGACGGACACACAGCACGTTGACCGGATGGCCCAGGCTTCCACCCACCCACAGATCGTGGTCTGAGAGTCAAGCAAGGATGGATCTGGAAAGGAAAATTGTCCAAATTTGAACTTTAAAAAAATTGTTTTTATTTTTACAGACTGCATTTTGATTCATTGTGCACAAAAGGGTTTCAACTTTTCATTTCTATGGTGGTACATGATGTAGAGTCATACCATTTGTGTGATCATACATGTACATAGGGTAATGTTGTCTGTTTCATTCTACTATCTTTCCTTCCCCCACCCCTCCCACTCCATTTTCCTCTATACCATCCAAAGTTCCTCCATTCTTCTCTTGCCCCCACTCCCTTCCCCCTTTATGTATCATCATCCACTTATCAGAGAAAACATTCAGTCTTTGGTTCTTTGGGCTTGGCCTATTTCACTTAGCAGGATATTCTCCAATTACATCCATTTACCAGCAAATGCCATAATTTTATTCTTCTTTATGGCTGAGTAATATTCCATTGTGTATATATACCACAATTTCTTTATCCATTCATCAACTGAAGGGCATCTCGGTTGGTTCCACAATCTAGCTATTGTGAATTGAGCAGCTATGAACATTGATATGGCTGAGTCACTGTGGTATGATGATTTTAAGTTCTTTGGGTATAAACTGAGGAGTGGGATAGCTGGGTCAAATGGTTGGTCCATTCCAAGTTTTTTGAGGGAATCTCCATACTGCTTTCCAGAGTGGCTGCACCAATTTGCAACTCCACCAGCAATGTATGAGTGCGCCTTTTCCCTACATCCATGCCAACACTTATTATTGCTTGTGTTCTTGATAATAGCCATTCTAATTGGAGTTAGATGAAACCTTGGGGTGGTTTTAATTTGCATTTCTCTAATTACTAGAGATGATGAGCACTTTTTCATATATTTGTTGATCACCCATATATCTCTTACCCTGTACAAACCTCAACTCAAAATGGATCAAGGATCTAGAAATTAAACCTGAGACCCTTCACCAAACAGAAGAAAAAGTAGGCTCAAATCTCCATCATGTTGGCTTAGGACCAGACTTCCTGTACAAGACCCTCAGAGTGCAATAAATAAAAGTAAGAATCAATAAATGGGATGAATTCAAACTAAAAAGCTTTTTCTCAGCAAAGGAAACAATCAACAATGCAAAAAGAGTCTAGAGTGGGAGAAAATCTTTGCCACATGCACTTCAGATAGAGCACTCATCTTCAAAATTTATAAAGAACTTAAATAAGTACTTTACACCAAAAATACAAAGAACCCAATCAATAAATGGGCTAAGGAACTGGACAAATTTGAAATTTTAACAAGTGTGTGATCTGGTTGCTGTGGGAGTGCATCCCACTGAGGTTTCGATCTGCATCCCCCCAGTGACACGTGACACTGAGCAGGTTCCGGATCCACATGCCCACTTGCCATCTATCCATTCTGCTGCATCAGGTGTTTGTTATCAGGACTATAAATGCTGCCTTTTGAATCCACTTGTGCTGAGATGGCTGGGCCATCGGCTCGCAGCCTGGGAGGAAAGAGCTAAACAGACGTGGGTAAAAAGAGAGAGCGCGTCCTCTGAGAAAGGCAAGGGCTTCTCTCCCAGCGGCTCCCTAATTGTTAGCCCTTTAAGATGAGCAGGATGTCCTGCCTGCATGTCCTGCCTCTGGTGGTGACAACCAATGGGGACATGCTAAGGACAACAGAGTCTCCCTGCTACAGGCCTTGGTGCTCCCCCTGGGGAGGTAGACACTGCCCAGAGGGCCAGGACTCAGAAATGCAGGCCTTCAGACCCCCCACATCTGAACGGCTCAGCTCATCAGCACATTCTCTCTGGACCCTGAAGAAAGAGAGAGGAGACCTGAGACCCTTCACCAAATAGAAGAAAAAGTAGGCCCGAATCTTCACCACGTTGGCTTAGGACCAACGTAGAGTAGGAGGTGGCTTCCCTTGGGAGACATCCAGGTGCCCGTCCAGCGCAGACAGTCTGTGAGCTGACAGCCTTCCCATGCTGCTCCCTGAGGCAGCACCAAGGAGAGGGGCAGTGGGGCCCGGCCTGGTGGGCAGGGTCTGCACCACGCTCTACTGTGCATTCAGGGAACTCCTTTTGCTGGTGAGCTGACCATGGCAACTTTCCGAAATACAAGTGTGTGCCATCAGCCCTTCCCTTGCAAGAGGCCACTGTCCAGCGGCATGGCCTGCAGCTCCTGGGTGTCAGCAGAGGGCCTCCTGTAACCTGGGCCTGCTCCTGACAGAAGATGCACCCCCCCCCCCGCTTCCTCTCCCCTCCTCCTTCCCTCCTCTTCTTCCTTCTTCATCTCCTCCCTCTTATTTTAATGATATTCCAGAAATATTAACCTCAAGTAAATTTCCTTAAATATCAACAATGTGAAGGTCAAGGAAAAAACATGAAGATATCGTGTGGGTCAGTCACGGCGTGCCCACATGCAGGCTGGCAGACTGCAGTCAGAGCCCTGTGATGCGACACACGCACACACTCACAGCTCCCAGGGTGACCACAGCTGCTGCTGCATCCACCCCAGGGCTCCCTGTGTGTGTGCTAGGTGCAGGCACCCTGGGCATGTTCACTGCGTGCCCTTAGCTGTGTCACCTCCACTTGGCAGCTGGGCCTTGAGAGGGATGGTGATTTGGCCAGGGTCACACAGCAGGCCTGCCTGTTCCAGAGGCAGGGTCCACAGGGACTGTGCTCCTGTGTCTCCTCCCACTGTCTCTTACCTGGGACCACTTTCCCTCCTCTCCTGGGGACAGAAGAGGGTCATCTAAAGGGGACCCGATGTCTCCATTCAGGACTGGTGAGGGGCTGACGGACATCCCCTCAGGAGGGGTCACTCTCTTCCGCTCCTGCTTCACTTTGCCTGAGTGTGGGGATGGCCATGATGAGGTGGGTCTGGGCGCAGGCAGCCCGCTGTGGCAGAGCCCCCAATGTGCTACTGTTACGGGAAAGCTGTTCTGGCCTGTGTTCTTCTGTGTTCAGAAATCCCATTCGACTCGACGTGTAAGCTGGCTCCCACTGTCCCCAAGGGCTGGAGGGATGGAACCTTCCATCTCCACCAGTGTTCCTACTGCCCATTCCCAGGCAGCCACTGACCACAGCAGAGGTCATTCACCCGACCAGGCGATCCTCAGTTTTCAGAGGAGTCCAGGACTTCTCCTGAGTTCTTTCTCCATCTCATGATTGGACTCGGTGACAGGCTGAGCCAGATAGGGTGACAATAGGGGAGACTCCAGGTGTGGCTTGAGCAGCCACAGAGCCAAGATCTGTCACGGCTGACACCCATGCCTGAAGCCATCAGGGTGTCCACCCCCGGATGGGAATGCCAGTGGGCAGAGTGGAGCCCTGGGGCTCATGGCAGCAGAGCATGAACAGGGCCGGGAAGCCGACCTCGTCACAGAGAGACAAGCTCGAACTGTTCCAGCCTTGGTGTCACCTCGAAAAGTAATCTGGGGGGAGTTTGCTGATTGCTTCGACTTCGAGGGATTGATCTTGTAACATTGCCCGATCTCGAGAATCTCTTTCTCAATGTCAGAACATGTATTGAACAGCATCACCCTTAGACAGAAAGGGAGAACCTATCGGGGGTGACGGCTGGTGACTTCCGCTTCCCAAGCCTTGTGTCAATGGCACGGATGCTCATTAAGGTCAGTCTCACAGCCGACCTAGCTTTGCCTGAGGGTCTGTGTCCTGTGTGCACAGATTTAACACCGTCTACAAATTCTCCCTGCTGACCTTGAACCCCGGTGCTCTGGTGTCCCCCTTCGCTGCCTTACTCATCCTCCCAGAGAGAGCCTGTCCTGCTCACCTGTACACACACACTCACGCATGCACACAGGTGTGCAAGGCATCAGGCTGAGCATGGTCTGCTGCTCCCACAGCAGCCTAAGAAACGAAGTGGTCTGCCCTTTGCTTTCCTCAGTTGGCGGATGTCCCAGGTGGACAGAGAGAACTCCTGCTGATGACCACTGTCCTGTCCAGCAACTGTCCAGTCCATACTCCACCTGAGGTGCCCCAAAACAGTGGAAATGTCATTATTTTCCAGATTTGCAGTGGGGATAAAGTCTGCAGTGAGCACTCTGGGATACTCAGGTCTTCATCCCTGTTTGTTACAACGTCTGATGTCTAAAGACCCAGAGGTGGAAAGGCTGATCATAGGACACCACCTCTCACTACCAGGTTAGTCCAGCTGTCACACTGCATGTCCCAGGGAACTGGATTGCATGTGGTCACCGTCACCAGACACCAGAAAGAACTGGAGACATTTAGCAATGTGGCACGTCACTCACTCAGCAAGAACACTCCTTATTCACTTTTCCACTGCCAGGAACACCCCAGACACACCTTGAATTTGTCCAAGTGGAAAGACAGATGGTAGCAAGGGTGTAGAAGGAACTCTTGTGCCTTGTTATGGGAACTTTCAAAAGGAGCAGCCACTTTGACCGAAGTGTTTGACTGTCTCTCAAGTGGTGCCAAGATTTACCAAACCAGCAGCTCCATGCCTAGGAGTCTGTCCAAGACACATGGAAACTCCGTGCATGTGAACACTGGTTTGTGAAGGTACATGGCCTCATGATTCATCAAAACCCAAGGTGGATATGCTGAAACGTTCACCAACTAATGAATGAATCCAATACCTCTGATGTCACTAAAGCCCACGAACATACAGATCAATCAAAATCTTTAAAAATGTGAGTTATCCACACAATGAAATATTGTTCAGCCATGTAAAGGAATTGAGTACTGATGGCATTCTGCAACACGGATGAAGTTGGAAAACATTCAGTTTTGCAAAAAGAAGCCAGATGCCCGAGGATGGATAGTACATGGTTCCATTCACATGGAATGTTCATGGAAGGGAATTCTGGATGCAGACAACAGGTTAGTGCCTGGCGAGGCCTGGAAAGGAAGCCAGGATGAATTGCAAATGTGCACGTGGGATTTTTATTACTTGAATGTGAAACTGAGGTGTAATTGTCCCAGGTGGACAGGTTGCAGAGGACCACTGCCTTGCCAAGTGGAGAACAGCGGAGGAAAAGACAGGGCAGCCCCTCCCCTCACAGCCTGGGGTCCCACCACAGCTGGGATCCAACTACAGTCACCCACAGTCCCAAACCTGGACACCACTGGTTTCTGCAAGCTCTTTATTACTCAGGCATGTTATGGGAAAATTTTGCAATGAAATTTCAACTTTCCGACTGGTGCAAAAATACTGGAAATCTGTCTCAGCGTCCTTAGAGACCCTGATGGAAATGACCGGCTGGTCTGAGGAGTGGTGCCCCTGGAGGTGAAGGAGCCCCAGCCTCGGCTCTGTTCCTCTCTCCCAACTGTCCAGGATCTTTACTGTCCACATTATGAACCTAGTTCCCTGCAGGAATCTGCTGTAGGGCCTCCTGGCCGGGAGGTCAGCACTGTTAGGTGTGAGGGAAAGTTTATGAGTCCCTGTCTAACAATGATCATAAATAACGAGAGAGGTTTTCCAAAAATAGTGACGCATACCTGGGCATGGCCTGGGGAGAGCAGAGCATGGCTTGGGGTACGTGTGCTGTAGGGGTGCATCCCAGGGGGGCGGCATGGGGACACTTAAAGTAACAAATGAGAGATGACTTCAGATGCACTGAAACAAAGATCCTCGTCGCAGTGACTAATATCAAGAGTGGTGTCGGTCTCAGGAGGCACAGAGAGTAGAGGGGCAGATATCCTTGCAGCAGTACCTTCGTGTCAGGTGTGGTGGCTTCTGCAAGCCCTGCCCATGTCTGGGCCATCTGCTCACAGTCACCACAAGGCCACCGTGCAGAACAGTTCCCCATGACCTGGATATGTTTTGAGGGGTGGGGTTGACATAAACATCTCCATTGGATTCTGACAGCCTCCTGATTTCTTTCAGCGAACCACAGAACCCCATGTGGCTTCAGGAGGCCAGGACAACACAGGGGACCAAGGGTCTAAGGGCAGACTGCATTTCTTTCACTTTCCGTCCTCCTTCCTGCGTAACAGCCCCTACAGGATCTCTGACATCTGCTTTTGGTGTTGCCATTCTGAGAAGAGGTCTGTGGGGCTGTGTGAAGGGCACCCTGCACCTTTGCTCCTTGGTGGGTAGGACGGCAACAAGTCATGCCCAGTCAGGTACCAACAGCAGATGACCAGGGCAGCCCGCACACCCCGAATCGGCCACCTCCCTGCAGAAGCCAGCCTGACTCGCTCAGCTGCCACTGAGGTGGGAGTTCTGAAGAGCCCACCAGGGAGGCCCAGGGGGAGGTCGGATGGGACATAAAATCACAGGGTGGCTGCCTCGAAGAAGATGAGACGGCGTTCTATCCCATTAGGTGGTCTATTGCCCGGGCAGTCATTGTGCTGAGAGATCGCCACCGTCTGCAGATTCTCGTCCCCGAGAGAAACTGGGTCCTCAGCACTGTTTCTATGGATGAGCTGCCTCATCAGCCAAAGGTAAATGTTTTTCAGAGGGACGAGATCTGGAGAGATCTAGAGGAGACCAGGGTCACTTGAGGTCCACGTTGCCTCTTTTCCTGGGTCCTTCCCGCCTCTTTCTTTTTCAATTGTTGAAAACACAACAGCTTCCTTCATATAATCTTGAATAAGTGACTTTCCTCAAAGTTATCAGTGCTTGAAGTGTGCTGCTTAATTGAAGGGTAAAACCTGCAGTGGATTGCGTTGATGATTATCCTACATTATCTCTTTCTAGTTTTTGAATGGAGTAGGAATTTTTTAAATGCAGAACTCCTGCAGGTGAGAGAGGAGCTGAGAGCAAGCTGTCCCATCCCACCTTACCCTCATGTGACCTTAGCACTGTCCTCCCCCCAAGGCCAGGTCTGTCTCCTCCTCCCCTTGAACTCAGCCGGCCTGTGCCCATGGGATCAATCACTGTAGGCTCTGAGGTGAGCTGTCCACAGGCCATTCAGCTTCCAGAGGGCCCCACGTGGGACCCTGCATTCCACTGGCATGAAGATGCCAGCCACCAGTGTCGTCTGCCAGACTGAGGTGCACATGAGCCCTGAAGCCTCTGCTCTGGCTGCAGTTGCTGCATGGGTCAGGGAGACAGATGCAGTCATAAGAAGTCGCTGAATGGGCTCACACAGTCACAGACACTGAAAAGTCCCACAGTGACTGCAGGTTGCAGAGCCAGGAATTCTACTCAGTCCCCGAAGCCAGACAACACAGCGTGAGGGAGGGGCTGCATGGAGCCCTGGACTGAGGGGGAAGCCCTGAACGGCCGGGCAGAGCCGCTGGTGCACATCTTCTGTCAAAGGCCACGGGACCTGGCACGTGATGCTCAAGGGTAATGGGCAGAGAAGCCAGCACCTACCCAAGGTCAAGGAGGTTGGGCACAAGCAGGAGCCAGTTTCCACCTTCTACTGCACCTGGGCAGCACCCTGTGGGATGGTACTGCCCACACCACCCAAGGCCAGGTTCTCCAGAAGTCCCCGCCCAGGAGCAAGGCAGGCCCAGAAGCAAGGTCCACCGTCCTCTAAGCTGGCCTCCAGCTACTCCAGCTGATGCCTCAAGTCAACCATCACTGTTCTTCTGGCTTCCTGGGAACTTTGAAGGCCCCACATCTCATAAAGCAGGAAAGCTCACCCCATTGCTCACTGTCCAGATGGAAGAATCAGGAGCTGAGGACAAGGTGGCCATTGCATGGTTTACAGAGCAGCAGTGGACATCCAGGACAGTCTGCATCCCTCATTTGAGCGGCATCCTTAGGGAGGCAGGGAAGGGTGTGAGTGGGCAGAGCACAAACCCAGGCCTGCATAGAGCTCACCGGCTCCTCCTCGGGGCCCAGCCAGTGTCCCGGCACCTGGTGTACAGGTCTCAACCAGAGACCATTGAGCCAATGACTGAATGGCTGTTCCCCAAAATGACAGAGCAGCAGTGGTTTAAAGGCAGCCGAGGACTTCCAGTCCTACACGGCAGACCCACTGCAGGTCATACCCCTTATTCCCCTTATCAAGAGAGGACGGGGAAGACCAGCCATACCAGATGACAACACCGAGGCCCTGGAGAGGGTCAGGGGCCAGAAGGGAAAGACAGAGGACGTGGCTGGAGACGGCAGGTGGAAGCATTGCAAAGTCAGGATGCCGCTGCCAAAGCAAATATGGCGGATTTTAAGGAATTAATGTAGCTAACGGAAACACGGGGTAAAGGACCCAGAAAGACAGCTAACTCCTGCATCCTTCAAAGGAGGAGACCTGTCACTTCTGACCAATCAAACCAAGGAATTTAAAACACGAACAGCAACAGCAGCAATTACGACCACGGTTCTGGAAATGGAATTGCTTTTGGCATAAACACCTGTCTGAACTTGCCCAAGATATTTCAAAAAACAATACCTATTGCAGTGGACTAAATCTCATCTGAAGGCCAGCGGTGTCAGTTTGGACCCTTACTCTCCTGTTGAATGTAAAAGAAAATAAATTTAGCACATTTTTATCACAAAGCCCACAGAACTAAGGTGCCTTTGAGTTCCTGAGCTACCATGTGACTCACAAGGTGCTGGCATCTGGGGAAGCGGCAGCCAGGAGCCTGCCTGCATTCAGGTCCACCTGGGAGGCCAGGGTTGTTGGGAAAGAGCCAGAGAGACGGGAAAAAGCTGGGGAGAGAGAGTAGAGCGAGATCCAGCAAGATGCTCGGCAGGAGGGGCAGATGCAGTAGTGAGCACACCAGGAGAAGAGCCCACGCCACAGGCCAGGTGGACAGCAGTGAGGGCCAGGCCCTGAGGGACAGAGGAGCCAGTCACATGTGGTCTCTCCATGCCCTGGGCCACAAGCCATCCACGGAAAGGAAGAAGGCACATTATATACTCCCACAGGTGACGTGAGGCCAGGAGTCAGAAGCAGGCATGACAGGCCAAGTACTGTGCGATTCACATGGAATGTCCAGGACTGGAAAATCCACAGACAGAGACGTTAGTGGCTGCCTGGGGCCAGGGTTAGTGATGGGAGGAGGGAGGGGAAGTAGAGGGCGTTTCTTCTGGGATGATTTAAGAGCTCGGGTTGAAGGCAGTAATGGTCTTACAATTCTGAATATGCTGAAAACCACTGCATCACACCCTTGAAGTGGAAGGATCGATACACATATATTGTACACAATGAATTTGTATGTGAAACAAATATGACCTTTCATCTGTCAGAAATGCGTAGTAGGAAAAAGAGCTCAGAGAAAATCTAAATGTATTCTTGCAAGTCGATTGTGATAGGAGTCATTTAAAAAAGGCTAAAATCAGGAATACCATATGCAAAATGTGTCACAGCCTGGTGCCCAGGGCTGGCGGGCATGGTGACAGCGGGGTGTGTCTTCCAGTCAGTGCTGGGGGCATGACATTCTCCTATCACGTATTTTGAATAGAATTTCTTTTCTTAAATCCTCCCTCTGTTTTTTCAAGCCCAGAGACCCGAGACAAAGGAAAGTGAGAGTTTTCACTTACCACGCACTAAGCGTTTTCCTAATTCTATCTTCAAGTCTTCCAAACACCCATGTGTGGAATTGCAGATAGGACTCGTTTCACCTTCTGCAGGTGAAGGGTCGAAGGTCGGGTGGTACTGGAGCAGGTTCTAAGCTGCACTGCTAGTACATGAAATCCCGGAATGTGAACTGAATATACTGCATCATAACACCTCCAGAGAAAGTGAGGAGTGAAATGGACTCACAGCAACATCCACCATCTGCATCCGGAGGAGCTGGAGCCAGAGGCACTGAGGGCAAGAGGTACTCCTCTGCATTGCCAAGCAGGCGACCCAGACTTGGAGGAGAGAGGTCTCCAGAGCCAGTGAGGTCCTCTGACTCCAAGATGCGGTGGACAGTCGCTCACCTGCTCACCCAGACGCAGGGATGGTGCTCATTTTGTCAACGAGAGCTTTCCTGCGTGTGAGCTGTGCAGCCTGCTGAAAGGACCCCCGAGCAGGGGTGTGAGATCCTGGTGGAGCAGGAGCCCCCTCCCACTCCTCCTCCCCGGGGCCCTCAGCACTTGTCACTCAACCAAGCTGAACAATTCCAGTCTAGGAGCTGCCCTACATGTGGCCACCAAGTTGCTGCCGAAGCATACCGTCAATATGAGTGGCACTGGCAAAACCTTTAAGCATTTGTTAAGTCCCATTCTTGCCACAGAAACGCGAGATTTCTAGTGGTGACTGATGAACACCAATTTCTCCCTGAACTTGTTTAGCTGGGTCAGTTTTTCCAATCTGTCTTAAGAAGCGGCACATCAGCAAGGGTTTTCCTGAAGAGATGCAGGTCAGTTGAAGCAAATGCCTTTAGAGCTCATTTCTCCCCTTCCTTTATATTTTGCTGACTCTAGTCTGCTCTCTGGATCAGTCCTTCTGTATTTCTGTATTTCCAAAAGTGCTCTAGGAAATGGCTTAACATCTAAGTGCTGTTCTCTGGTGGCTGCTGTAATAAGTTTCCTAAAGGTGCTTGTGGGTGTTGTGCGCTGTAATAGCGGTCACTGTGGGGCAGTGATGTGCCCCAAACCCTCTCCCTAGAGTAAGTGCACGCAGTGGCATTTACCAAATGCATGGCTTTACTTCTAGCCAACCAGGAGTGCTAGTTCTGGAACCAGATGGTGTATTCTCTGGGCATGCATTCTCCTTGGGATGTGCAGTGGCTTCTTGTAACTCAGAGCAGGATGGACCAACTAGTTAAAACCACTTGCTCACAACAGAGCAGACAGGAGTTTGCAAAATATCTTTCTTAGTCTACTTTGCACAGAACCCCAACAGGTCCACTTGCCTCAAGTTTATTCTGGAAATCAGCAGCCACACAGCAAACTGGGATACAGCCTCAAGCAAATGCCGAGAGACTTGCTTTGGGACAAAGATCTGCAAAATCCTATGACAGGAGCTTAATCAACAGTAATCAACAGTAACTTTTAAAGATTTAGGAAGCTGTTTCTTAGTCTGGTAAGCAGGAAGTAATGCAACTGTTACCATTAATCATTAGGGAAATACATTAACCACTGGGACTCATTTCAGGGCTCAATGGAAACTTGGAAGGTGTAGGACATGTGCTAATTCCGTCATACCACCCGAATCCAAGGGACCAAGTCCACCATGTCCCTGTAATCTGCCCCACTCAGCACCCAAGGCAGACATTGCTCATCGGTCACAGCCCTCTGCTCAGCAAAGGCCAAATTTATCTTCAGACTCTCTTTTATCCTAGTTTTCATATGATGACTGCAGCACTTAGATTAGGTATTAAATGTATTTTTCACCCTCAAACCAGAGTAGACTTTAAAGACTGCAATGAGAAAGGAAAGTTGGAAATGTGACAATCTTAAAGTTCAACCAAAGAAAGTCTAAATGCCCATGCCTAAGGATCCACAGCCTGGAATGATATTCAAAACTTTCAAAAATAATGATGAGAATTCAGGTTTGGTGGAACATGCCTGTCACCCCAGTGATTTGGGAGGCTGAAGTGGGAGGATAGCAAGTTCAAGACCTGCCTCACCAACTTAGTGAGAACCTAAGCAAATTAGTGAGATCCTGTCTCAAAATTAAAAAAAGAAAAAAGGACTGGACTGTGTCTCAGTGATTAACAAACAACAAAACAATAACCACATATGAAGAGGAATTCCTGTGCTGTGTTGAAAAGTTCTCCAAGGCACACTGCTGGATACACAAATAATGCATACAGCAGGATGCCACACCCCAATTAAAAATAACGTCCATGTATTTTCTACATGTACATGTATAATGTAAATAAATGGATAACATATTTGGATTAAAATGCCAGAATGTTAACAGAAGTTAATTTTACAATTTTTTTTGGTGAACACTTCCATAAAAATGGAAAAATGTGCGCGAAGGAAATATTTTTCCACTTTACATATCTATTTTGCAAACATTTGTGCGAGGTAGCTGGCAGCCCTCCATAGCTTGAAAAAGTGAAGAAATCCCAATGTTGAGGAAAACACAACAGCGGGACATGGTGTCAGGGTGTGTGGAACTTAAATTAATCTAAGTGGATTAATCCCCTTTCACAGCCTTTCAGCAATATTGCACATTAAATGTTTATCTGCTTACAGAACGAAGTCGAAACTCATTAGTCCCTGCAAGAAACAGGATTACACTCGAAACAGCTTAGCTGAAATGAAAAGGGAATTATTTACCCATGTGAAAAAAATAAAAGAAGGGTATTTCAGCACCCTAGCGCCAGGAGTAGCATCAGGGGACCAGGGAGGGGCAGAAATGGTTTCCTCTGACCCCAGCGAGGGCTGGGACACTTGGTGACGGGCGGGCAGGAGCTGCAGCTGTCTAGAGATGACAGAAGCAGGGTCAGAAGAGACAGGAGGTGGGCGATGAGCCCCTCCCCCTCCCCCTCACAGCCTGGAACCCTGGATGCTGCTTAGGCTGAGCCCTTCACACAGCCGTCAGGAAGGGAACCCAGGAGGCAGGTGTGGATCAGGCCCATCATTGCAGAGCAGGGGGATAGCATGTTGGGAAAGTGACCAGACTTCAGGAAACTTCTTTCTGACCTTGAGCCTCCTTTCCAGTGGCGCCTCCTCCAATGTTATTTCAAATCCCATAAACGTGAGCAAATGCACCCACACAGATTGATTGCTGGTGAGAGTGCAAATAAGTGTGAGCTTGGTGGAGGAGAAAGTGACATAAGCCATTTGTGCTGGCCATGGCCTTAATGGCCAAATATCCTCAGCTTCAAACAAAAACCCAAAAAAGAAAAGGGAAAGAAAGCAAGCAAGTGAGCGAAGAAAAAAATGCCCTGAAAACCCTCCCATTACTAAGTTTGTTCTTCACAAAAAACATCTCTGCTCTGTGCTCATCCTCCCAGGGGAGGTCTAGATGCGATGTCATTTGATCCTCCAGATTCAGAAGACAGCACCCGCTGGATCTCAGGTCCTGCCCCCCAGTGAAGGGGAAACCTTGGTTTAGGGCTTCAGCACCATGGCGTGTGGTCGGAAGAACTCAATGTCCAAAGGGACCTTGGTAAGTTGCTTCCAAATCAGGGGGAAGATGGCGCTGGGGTGCTGGACCCTGCCATGTTGTCTTGCTCAGGATGCACTCCTCATGAGAAGGCTGCCTGAGGAGTTTCCTTCCTGAGTTGTCTTCAGAGTTCACACCTCACTTTTCTAGAAGTAACCTCCCAAGAATAGACTCCGAGATGTTGACATCCCTTCTCCATCTATCCTACGGATCTTCCTGCTCTGAGGAAATCGAACCAGCCACAACAGCTGAGTCACCGAGAGTCACTGAATGGCTGTCAAGGAGCCAATCAGAAGCTTCGGCATGGAAAGTCATAAAGACTGATGAGTCAAATTAAGGACAGAACGTTAGTAAGTGGTCCCAGGAACGACTTCCTCTCAAGTCTCCTGAACCACTCCTGGCTTTTCCCTTATGATGCCCAGCTATTCCATATAACCTTGGGTCTCATGAGCTAGTCTAGAATGCTGAATGTTCATTTGTTGCAGGTAGCAGTTTTGACTGGGTTCAGTTCTACTCAAGGATTCAGGTCCTGTCTATTCCAGAGTAGATATTTTATCCCAAACCTCCAATAAACATAAAACCATGAGAACAAATATTGTCACTTTTATTTAAAAGATTAAAATCCAGAGCATTCACAGGATTATGTTTCAGTTTTCCACCAATGCTTAAAAGTTTGTCTCAGAAAAAAAAAATAAATTTCAGGTTCTAGAAATATCAGTGTGTATTTACATCTACGTATGAATATATATGCATAAGTATATATGAATTTTACTGATAATAAATGATGATGAATCAGGTGAAGCAAAGTATTACCTACTTACCTGAACAATTCTTCAGAATTCTCATCAAGGAAGAGAGTGAATTGAGTGAGAAAGTGAGAATAAACATCATACATTAAAATAATCACATTATTTAATTATGCTTTCCTTATTTTTCTCCTGACTTTTTTTTTTTAGTTAAGAGGACATGGATCAATTTTTTTACATTTAAAAATATTTTACAATAAAATAATAATAATAATAATTCAGCCACCTCTAAATGATAGTCATGTACATGTATACATACATATATATGTATTTCTGAAATGAAGGATACAGATTCAAGTTCAATTCAAAACTTGATGAGAAATATGGAGTTGAGTACTTCATGACATAAATTATCATTTGTGTTGGTTGAAGAGAGACTGCTTCTGATCAGATGGTAATAAATTAGGATGGGATAGCTTTCTGCACCTGCATGCAAGTGAGAAGGCATTCTCTTCTCAAATACACTCGGCACTCTGTATATTAAACTCCCATCCACCCAAAACCATAAATCTGGTAAAGAGGAGGATTACATTTTAGCACACTCCATAGAAACTACTTCCAAATCCTAAGATGGCTCAGGTAGTTAGGCTACAGTAAGCCCGTGACATTCCCCTGCGGATAGGAAGGAGGAAAAGGAAAATCCATCCTCCGAATAATCTGGTATTTGCCAAATATCTCAAAATTGCTAGATAAGATAACTTGTGAAGCGAAATGCTGACTTCGGAATTTATCTAAAAGAATGGTCTTCTGTGTGTTACTCATTTCCTACTGCTATGGAAGCATTTTCTGAGTTTTCTTGGTTTTCCATTAAAACAAAAATATTAGTCTGAGAGTGAACATTAAGCTTGTCACCTAATACTTTTGAATCACATAAGCAAAATAGACAAGAGTCAATGTGATAGGCCATATTCTTTTTCAGTTACTTCAGAAAACTCCTTTTGAATTAAACTAAGTATGCTTCTTGAATTTTTATTGTCTTGACAATTTCATTTAACAAGAAAATAAACTTATTTCACTTTTACTGGGCAGGATTCTGCAATCCATGGTCAATCCATGGTCAGGCCATCTGCTAATTCAGCACATTACTCTTTCACTGCTTAAAATATTGGCTAATCATCAAGTATAGGAATTCAAATAAGCAAAGAGCATGGTGTGCCCCCAAAACCTGGAAGACAGCCTTCATTGGCAACTGTCTGTCTTCCTTTCTATTTTCTCTGATCATTTATTAGCCCTGGTATCTATTAGCTTTTTGTTTAATCTGAGCTCAGCAGAAAACGATTGGATGATCAGATTACCCTGATGCTGATATTTGGGCAAGAAGTTCTGTTCCTTGGAAAGGCTGCCACATGGCAACTTTTTTTGTGTATTTTTTAATTTGTGTATTATAATTATATATAATCCCGGAGTTTGTTACATACCTGTACATGCACATCATACAACACTATGACCTGGCCAATATCATTCCTCACTCTCTCCCCTATTCCTCCACTTCTCTCCCCGCTTGTCCCTTTCCTCTAATCTACTGAACTTTCTTCAGTTTTCACAAGATCCTCTGACAGATTTCTTTTCCTTTTTTCTCTCTAGTTTCCACACATGAGAGAAAACACATGACTCTTGACTTTCTGAGTCTGGCTTATTTAATTTAACGTAACGTTCTTGAGTTTCATCCATTTTCCTGCAAATGACATAATTTCATTCTTCTTTGTGTCTGAATAAAACTCTCTTGTGTATTAGTACCATGTTTCCTTCAGCCATGCATCCATTGATAGACAGCTGGGCTGGTTCCACAGTTTGGCTATTGTGAATTGTGCTATTGTAAACATAGGTATGCATGTATCACTATAGTATGATGACTTTGATTCTTCAGTATAAATACTGAGGAACACTATAACTGGGTCAGAAGGAAATATTATCCTTACTCTTTTCAAGAGCCTCCATAAGGATTCCACAGTGGTTGTACTCGTTTACAATCCTACCAACAGTGTAAAAGTGTTCTTTTTTCTCCATATCCAACCCATCACTTAGTATTGCTTGTAATATTGCTGGCTGCCAATATAACGAGGCTGAGAGGAAATCTCAGTGTAGTGTTGATTTAAATTTTCCTAATTGCTAAAGATAATGGATACTTTTTAATATTTTTGCATTTCTTCTTTTAAGAAGTGTCTGTTTAGTTCATTTGTTCATTTATTAATTGGGTATTCACTTTAATGTTTTTTTTAGTTCTTTATATTCTGAATATTAATCTTCTATGGAAAAGTAGCTAGCAAAGATTTTTTCCCCCATTTTGTAGGTTCACATTTCACACACTCCTAGGTCTTTTTACATTTGCAGTAAACTTTTGTGCTGGGTGAGAAATAAGGGTCTAGTCTCATTCTTCTACACAGGAACAACAGGGTTTATCAGCACCATTTGTTTAAAAGACTGTTTTCTCCAATATATGCTTTGGCACCATTGTCAAGGATCAGGTGAGTCTGTGTGTAGTTTTCTCTGTCTCTTCTACTCTATCCATTGGCCTATGTGTCTGTTTTAATGGCCATGCCATGCAGTTCTTGTTAGTATAACTCTGTATAATAATTTGAAGTCAGGTATTGTGATACCTCCAGCATTACTTTTTTGGCTTAGAATTTCTTTGGCTATCCTGGGACTTTTATCCTTCCAAATGAATGTCAGGACTCTTTTTCAAATTCTGTGAATATTGTCATTGGCATTTAATGTAGACTACATTAAAATTTACATTGACTTTGGTAGTATGGTCATTTAAAAAATATTAAGTCTGCCTATTGATGAACATAGTACGGAGCTCTCCATCTTATTGTGTCTTCCTTAATTTTTACTTCAGTGTTCAGTAATTTTTTTTCAGAGGTCTTTTGGCTGCTTGATTAGATTTATTCCTTTGGGCTTTTTGGCATTTATTCCTAGATGTTATGGTAAATGGGATTGTTTTCCTCATTTCTTTCTCAACATATTTCTTTTCAGTGCATAAGAAAGCTATTGATTTTTGTTTGTTGATTTGTAACCTGCTACATTGCTGAATTGGTTTATTAGGTCTATCAGTCTTCTTATGGAATTTTGAACTTTCTAGTATATGATCATATTTGCAAACAGTGATAATTTAACTACTTACTTTCCTATATCTACCCTTTTTGTTTCCTTTCCATGACTAATTGCTCTGACTTTGAGTAGTGTTTCTTCTATGCAATTACATGCTGCCATCATTTAAGGCATTTATTATTTACTACCGTTATATTGTCTTATTAGATTGTTCTGTTAATCAGTATGAAGTACCTTTGTCTCTGCTGATTAATTTTGGCTTGATATCTTCTTTGTTGGATATGAGAGGAGTAGCTACTCCTATTTTGAGGGTTCATTTGCATGGCATATCAAGTTCCATGTTTTCACTCTCAGTCTGTGACTGACTTTACCTGTAGGATAAATCTCTTTTAAAGAATATATAGTTGGTTCTTGTTTTTAAATCTATTCTGCCAATTTAAGTGTTTCAATTGGAGATTTGAGTCCATTTACATAAAGTGCTATAATATTCATTAATTTCTGACATTTTGATTGATTTCCAAGGTTTAGTTTAGTCCACTTTCTCTTTTGCTCAGTTACTCTTCAAATGAGATATGTCCCTTTGTGAGCTCTGGGCTTGTCTTCTAGTTCGTCTCAGTGTAGTATTTCTTTAAGTTATTTCTATACTGCTGGCTTAATAGTCAGAAATCTGATTTCTCACTACCTTCACAGTTTTTATTTTTTTCCAATTTTGAAATATAAATTTCCCAGATATAGAAATTTTGGTTGACAATTTTTTTAAGCTTTGTAACACATCATTTCAAGCTCTCCTGGAATTTAAAGTTTGTTTTGACAAAGCAAAAGTGATTCTGATTGGTTTGTTTCTAAATATTTCTTGATGTTTTTCTCTTGAGGCTTTAAAATTTCCATATTTATTCTCAACCTTAATTATAATGTGTTTGGATAAGTTCTTTTCTACTTGTGGTTCTGAAGGTTCCTGTATCCAGAAATCAATCTCATTCTCAAGGTTTGGAAAATATTATTATTATTTCCTTAAAGAGGTTATTCTTGTGATTAGCCTGCATCTCACCAACACCTTTAATACCAACAGTTCTTAAATTTTGTCTCTTAATATAGTGCCAAATTTCTCGTATATTCTGGTCATTGTTACTTAGGTTCTTTAATTTTTTTTGATGTTCAAGGCTAGCCATTTTGTCTTCCAACTCTGAGATTCTGTCTTCAGCATGGTCTATTCTGTTAAAGAGAATTTCAACTGAATATTTATTCAATTTACTATGTTTTTCATTTCTCAAGATTTCTGTTTGGTACTTTTTTCAATATCTCTATTTTCTTATTTAGTTTCTCATTCATATCCAGTACTGATTTTCTTAATTTATTCAGTTGTATCTATGTTCTCTTGAATTGTATTATTATTTTTATAATCATTCTTTTGAACTTTTTATCTGGTGTTTCATTGACATCATTGTCTTTGGAGTCAATTAGTGGTAAGTTATGAATTTTAGGGAGTTGTATGTTTCCTTCTTTTTTCATGTTTCTTGCATTCCTGCATTTGGCTTTATGTACCTGTTGTATGATTTTCTCTTCCATTCTTACATGTGGGTCTTCATAGGTTACAGCCTTCTCTAGTCAAAGTGTTCTGATATGAGGTTGTTCTAAAATTTTCAAAATATTTCCAACTGACTTTTGTAGTGTATTTTCCCAGTAGTTCTTTGGTGCTGATGAGTGTATTTTGATACAGTATATAGTGTTCCAGATCTTGAGAATTCCAGTTTTCTAGGTCTCAGTTGAGTGGTGTCTTCTTTGTAGATGCTGCAATTGTGTCACAATAATCATGTGGCATATATGAGGCACACCCTCTGTGACTTCCCTTCTTCACTTACCAACTGTGTGTTCTAATACCATCTGAAAGTTATTTAGATTTTGAAGATTTATAAGTTTTGCACCCACAGCCTTTGTGCTAATTCTTTCTGATTTTGCTGTAGGAATGGATGTCCATGAATGAGATCCGAGGGTTCCCATAGCTGTTCCTGCCTAGGGACTTCTCATTCGTTTGGGGTTTTGTCTATTTTATTCTTCATGTTGAAGTATTACTGAAGATGAGTATGAACAGTTTGTGTGTGAAGCAAGGTGCACTGTCCCTTGTCTTGGTTTAGCTTGGCAGCAGAATCTCTACCCTGTGAGCTTGTAGTGTCCTTGTAGATACTCAGCACCTCATTTAAAAAAAAAAAAAGAAAAATAAGCAAATACAACAACAGATGCAAATGCTATACAGCATTGCAATAAATACCCAGTGCCTATTATGACATCTACACCACATAGTACTACAAAAATAGAAATGGTGGGGTCCATGACTTCCAACAGCAAAAACAATAAATACCCATGAACATGATCTAGCAGTAAACAGCAGGTGTTCACTATGCCACTTACAGTGCTAATAACTGTAATAACACAAATGGTGGAGACAGGAGTTACATAAGCCAAATCATTCTAGAAGATGGTAAAATACAGTTCATTAAAAAAAAAAGAGAATGTGATAGCAAGGTCAAAGAAAGTTTCTAATGTTCAAAATGTCAACATAGAGAAGAGAGAATAGATGTAGTAAGGGATGACTATAAACTAAAAGGAGAAAAATAAAGTAAGGAGAGAGAGAGAATTTGGTTATTAGAGGGAGAAAAACAAAAGAAATAAAGAAAATCCAAACCAAACTAAAATAAACAACAACAAAAACCCCTAATCCTCAAAAGACAAGGAAAAAAAACCCACAATCATTTAAAAATGTTAAAAACGAAAAGAAAGAAAAAAGTGTGTGTGTGTGTGTGTGTGTGTGTGTGTGTGTGTGTGTGTATCCACAATTCTTAATGAAATCTTAAAGAATTTTCTCCACTGAGGTGGTCAAAACTGTCAATGAGGATGGATGGTCACTACCTATGTCTGACAGTCATTTCCATTTCCATTTGGCTATGTACCCCTTAGAGAGAACAAGGACTGGGGGTTGTTAGACCCTTCCTCTTTTGGTGTGACTCACTGAGCTACAAGTTCACTGGCCTAAAACTGAAGCTGGCTGAAATAGTTCTCATCTTCCCTTCTCACCAGTATAAATTAGGACAGATTGGGAGGTAGCATCAACTGGGGTTTTGTCCAGACAGACCAGATGGATGCACTCCCAAGGTGGGGTTGTTGTGGAGTTCTAAATGGGGTGTTTTGGTGACTGGGGATTTTGTTGGGTGGTCCCTGGAGAGATTAGATCAACACACTTCCAGGGCCCAGTCGATGCCAATTTCTGCTAGGAGTCTGGATCTCAGGAGCCTCCACAGAATTCTGCACCGAGAGCAGGGGAGTCAACTCTCCACAGGTCTCTCCCACTCTGCTGCCCACAAATGTGACCTTCATAGACTTAGAGCCAGAAAGTATTCACACCCACCTGTTCAGCTCCCTGACTGTAATTTGCTATTCCCTTGAGCAACCAGACTCAAAGATAAAGTGAGCTTCAACCGTCTTCATATCTCTGACTTGAATCCCTGTGGGTACAATCTTCTCTGTGCCTGATTCACTCATGTTCCATACCTAGGTCACGTGCTAGGCACTTGCCAGGACAGAATGGCAATGTTTCCTAAGACCTCCTAACTCCCACTGCAGCAAGCGGCAGGATGGCCTCCTCAAGATGGCTCTGTCCTTTGCTCTCCACTTGCCAGATGAGAAACAGAGCACTTTTCAAACAACTCATCACTGTGCATCCACAGGATCAACTGTGTTCAGATTGCTATTCTGTTCTCAGTCTTTGCTTGTCAAATCTGTCCACTGTGTTTCTCTGTGTTCCCTCATCCCTCTGGGTTAAAACAGCACCAGGTCCACTGCTGACACATCTTACTTGCTTCAGTGTACTCTTTCCTGTCCTTTGTTTGAGGCACACAAATATCTGAGTCCCTAAGAGGGTCTGACTGACCAGTATTGGTTTTGGTAAATTTCCTCTTTCATTTTTCTCACTGAGAAGCATCACTCTTGCTGATTGAATCCCGAGTCACTGAGCAACTGGACCTGCCTAGCCATCCTCTACCCCACCATCTTGAATCATCTTAGATCAGATCTTATGATGTTATATGATACACAGGTATACAGATGGACAGATAGATGAAACCAGGTTCATCAGAAGGATGTTATTTTTACAAAATGAAAATAGTGCTCCATTTTTAAAGCTTATTCTATAACTATGAATATGTTGAAAGACATAAGTATTGTCTCTACAGTGTTGATTACCCCAGCCCTTGAGCCACCCGTGCATCTCCGACTCAGCCTCATCTTAGCATAGTGCAATAGACTGTGATGATGCTGGTTTTAATAAAAAAGAAGAATTGGTTGAGCACCAACCATATTTCCAATATGTGTCTAGACTCAGATAATGCAGGCAAGTGGCAAAGTAAAATTCTCGCATTCAGAATTTTATCCTCCTTTGGAGTAAGACAGACCACAGTCAATCAATGTGTAACCTGCCAAGTGGCAATAAATTCAAGAATCCAAATAAATTAGCATAAGGGAGGAGAGAGCAAGGACAAGGATTGTTATTCTAGGTAGGGCAGTCAGGTAGGTGATTATTCCTAATATGAAAATCTGAAATCTAAAAATGATACAAAAGTCAAAACATTTGAACACTGACATGACACTACAAGTTGAAATCCCACTCTTGACTTGAAGTGATGACTTGCACTAGCAATTAGAGAAATGCAAATTAAACTACACTGAGACTCCATCTCCCTTCAGTCAGAATGGCAATTATCAACAATAAAAGTAACAGTAAATGTTGTTGAGGATGTGGGAGAAAGGCACACTCATGCATTGTTGGTGGGTCTGCAAATTGGTGCGATCACTATGGAAAGCAGTATGGAGATTGCTTAGAAAACTTGGAATGGAACCATCATTTGATCCAGTTATCCCATTCCTTGATCTATATGCAAAGGACTTAAAATCGGCATACTCCAGAGACACAGACATAGCAATGTTTACACCAGCTCAACTTACAATAACCAAGCTATGGAAACAACCTGGGTGTCCTTCAACAGATGAATGGATAAAGAGAATGAATGTGGTACATATACACATTGGAATATTACTCAGCCATAAAAAAGAATAAAATTATGACATTTATTGGTAAAGGGATGGAACTGGAGACTATCAGGCTAAGTGAAATAAGCCAATCTCCAAAAACCAAAGGCAAGATGTTCTCTATGATATGTGGATGCTAACTCCAAACAAGGGAGGGTGGGGAGGGGAGGAATAGAAGTCTATTGAATTAGACAAAGTGGAATGAAGGGAGGGAGAGGAAGGGGAATTAGGAAGGACTGTAGAATTAATCAGACATAAGGTTTCCTAGCCTTGTATTTGAATATGAGACCAGGGTAACTCACATCATGTACAACCACAAAAACAGGATCCTAATTAAAGTAAGTTATACTGTATATATATACAATTTGCCAAAATACATTCTATTGTCATAATAACTAAAAAGAACAAATAAAAATTATTAAAATAATATATAAAATTACTATCAGGCTAGTGTAGAGAGTACACATGAACATAACTAGATTAGTGTTCAAACTTGGATCCTACCCACAAATTACCTCATTATATTTATGCAAATATTCCAATTTTTAAAAAAGGATTTGAAGTCTGAAATACAAGCAGTTCAGGTGAGAGATAGTCACCCTATAAAGCTTGTTTAAAAAACTAAATACAACTATGTTCACATACTTTAAAAAAAACAACCCTCAGTATTAACTATTAACTGCCTGGGTTAACTGTGTGGTACTTAAATTTTCAACTGAACACTGATCTTATTTTAGATTCATAACTTGCAAAGACAAGTATGATTTTAGGATTGTGGCAAAATTTGGAAACTCCTCCAACAAGCTTCTTTGGCCCATGAGCTATAATAGAAAAAGTACTTTACCATAAACTAGCAATGGTCAGGGTCATCCAGTGAGATGAAACCAATATGGGGGTCATGGTGCTGCCGAAGCATTTTTTTGAATCATGGAACTGTAGTGAAGGAGGCTCATCTGCCAGCACTGGTTCTAGAGTGACCATTCAGTCTCCCACTCTCTTGCTAACTATCAAGGGGTACGCTAAGTTGGGCTGGGGGATTTCCATTGATTGATCCACATTCAGATGCTAGCTGGACCCATTGTGGCCTAACTTCTCCTTCCCCATCAGAGCCTGCTCTGTTCTCGTGACCTGTATCAATACCAATGTACAACACTGAGTATTAGTGTTGAGGGCTTTCATCTCCATACCCTGCAGAAAACCCTAAATGAATGATGAAATCTAAATCAGACAACTAAATCCAGGCAATTGTTGGTGCTGGGAGGTTCCCAGAATCAGGTCGACAATGAGGTAGGAGAAGCAGGTTTTTCTAATTCCTCTGTGATTTCAAATCACTGGCAGGTCACACCGGGACACTGGCCAGGAGAAGGGGTGTGTTAGGTTGGGAACAGCGGAAACGAACCTCAGGCATCTGGGGGAGGAGAAGGTCACATGCACAATTAATGACCGGCATTGAATTGATGGCCAGTTAGTTTGATGAGCACAGACTAGACCTAGCCCAGTCCATGACAGTAGCAAACCTGGGAAACCACCTGTGAGGAACAGGTCTGAAATGATCAGAGCAGATGTCCTGAAAGGTATGCCGAAGATGGTTTAGGAAGTAAACACAATCACCAGCTCAGGGGACGCTCTGCTTTTCCTCTACCTGGGAGGGATTCGCTTCAAGATTTCTACAACTGAATTTTCCTCATTACTCAAATTGCAACTTGAAAGTTGCCATCCTAACACTTTTCTCCCAAATCACTGCCACCAGGCTACCTCGACAATCTTACCCCGTTGTGTTTGCATTGTCAATTTATCTCTCGTTTATTTTATTATTTGATTTATTCATCAGCATGTTTGCCAACTTTTCCACTGGATTATAATCTCCTTGAGATTAGGAATCTTGTCTACTTCCATGTGTTGCTGGTTTTCTAATGCCTATGACAGTTTTGTCACATACTAGATACTAAAAAAGTGATGATCTTACTTGTTTGATAGATAAAGAGGCTGGAACTGCACACCTCAGTTAGGGTCCTGCAACCCTAGAGGAAAGACTCCAAGACTCGGAGTTAAGATCCTTGACTCTTGCTGAATTTGTCTTTCCAGGTCCTGGTGAAACAACTCAGAATATCAGAGGTATAATAGTGAGTGTCATTTTGAAAGCTATGTTTTGAAGACACACGAATATGAGAAGAAAATATCATTACTTTTGTTTGTGCAGTCAAGGTTCGTCACCTGGAAAAGTCATTAGGACCTTCCCAGAGCACAGATATTTCACCTCCAGAAGGATAGTTGGAAAAGCTTTTCTGCCTTGTATAAAAAAAAATTTAAAGTAATTTAGAATGTGGTTTGTAACACAAAGGCATTTCACAGTATTGCAATGATGGTTAGTAAATCTCATTAATGAGATGTACTAACTTGGAAATTACCACAATTCTATTTCACAGTAAAACTATTATTATTAAGTCAGAGCATGTTGGCGTTAGTTAGGAAAATAATCATGCTCTGCTCTTGAGGGCATTGCTAATTTGGCACATTGAGTTGATACTCTGGCAGCCTTCTCTGGAATTGAATTTGATGATCCTATGTCCTCAGTCACTCTCAGGGCAACTGATGGCCTTATACAAAACAGTGTGCTTTGCAACACTAGCTGGCAACAGAGGGTAACACAGCAAACCCACATCAGACCTGAACCTCACTGTAAAGACAAACAATATGATGCCATTAATTCAATAGAGAGGAGGAACTCCCACACTCCGCCTCAGAGGAGCACACGGCCACACACTGCAGAGCTTATTCAATACACGCATCACAAAGAATCAAGGACACAGGCTGAAATCCACAACATCAAACTGTGATACCTGAGAGCATTAAAAAGATGGTCTTCTCCAAAATTTAAGACAGATCAAATACACACAATGGACGCCAACTAGCTCCTTTCCAACTATCCATTAAAGAGAAAGAGTCCTGGCTGGGACATGGGACTCCTGGAACAGTCAAAGACAGTTCAGACTCAGACAGCCCCTGTGGCGAGCCGCCTCACCACCATGATAAGATGGCGCTGGTTTCCTGAAGTGCTTTCTAGGTAAACAAGCCCATATTTGGTTAAGCTAACTGTTGCAAATGGGAGCACCTATGAACATAGGCACAAGTGGCAGGAGTAGATTGGCTATTGCAAGAGTATAAAAGTATGAATTCAGCTCAAGAGAAAGAAGAAAGAAAAAACCATGGTTTTATAATATTAAGGTCCTTATTAAAACTGCTGAAGGAAGATTCCTGTGTCGTGCTTTCTTGCAGGCTAGGGACACGACAAGCCCCCACCTCTGGTTCTGCTTCTGCCCAGGATTCGCTGCGGTCCTGGTTCCTGGGAGGTGACCTCTGGGGAAAAGAATGAGCAGAGGTTTCTGATTGATATGACTGAAAGGTTGTCTGACTGGGACAACTTTTCAGGAAATGCTATTAAGAGCATATTATCGGAACCAAAGGGGACAGAAAGAAATGGGCTTGCATTCACCGTCCCTTCTAATTATGTCCCTGTAACAAAGCCAAGTTTAAGTTAGGTTGTGACTGGAAATCTCCTTCCCAACAAGTGAGGCTCCATGCCGAGGGAGCAGGTCTCTCTGGTATGCTCCCCCAGGTGCACCCATGGGTTCCCTGAGACTGCATACCCACAGCTGGAGAAGTGAAATGGGGGGGTGCTCCGAGGGAAGGCAGGCATTGCTGTAACCCATCAGAGAGACCTCATTCATGAAACCTGAGAGGAAGCGGGAGTCTCAAGTGCTCATCACACTGGAACACACCCCACTACCACGGATTCTCGTGATCCCGGTATTGATGTGGAATCAGACTCCAATGTGAGATTTCCTGTCAGTTCCAAGAGCACCAGTACACTATGATCATGCGTCTCCTAAATGCTCTCCTACGAACAAGATCCTGCTCCTTCCTGAAGTAGATGCACCTTAACTGTCTAGGTCAGGAGACGGTGGACAGAGTCATGAACAATCTGCTTTACTTAGCCGTGGCCCTGGTCGATCGCCTTTTGCCATGCTTACTGTTTAGGAGTTCCGCTCTTGTCTGACTCTCTTGTACAGGCGAGCATGACACTCGTGACGTTCACGGCATATTATTTCGGGCATCACAGAAAGCAATAGGCTTTCTGGTGGGAAAGTCAACCGAGCAACATGAATTCTACTCCTCACCTTTGCTAGTTAGCACATTAAAAAAGGACTGGAGTCTTGGCAAGAAGATGGAAGCTGGACAAAAGGGATCATCAGCATACTCGTGCACCTGATTTGCAGGGTTACATGGTGCATGGCAAGATAGTCCGTGCTTTCTTGCAGAGAAAGAACTTGCAGTTGATGCTGGGCAGGTAGCTCAAGTGGCACATCTCCTGCCTAGCACCACAAGGTCTGAGTTCCCTCCCTGGCATTGTAAAAAACCAAGTGCAGTTGTATTGGTGCTAATCACATTGAATGAGTTCTCTATACGGCCATAACTTCTGCATCTCCCTGGATGTTGCTAAACTTAACATAAGTTTGCCTGTAACTCCTCATCCATCCCAAGTTCGTGAATACCCAGGGTGAAGCGGTGCCTGCTCACCTTCAGTTCTGAGTTCACCATGGACTCTCCAGGAAAAGCATTACCATCTTCCAAACCATGTCAGCTTTCTGCTGCGTTTTCTAGTCATCTCTTGTTACACATCACTGTCCATTTCACCATAGCTTTATATTGAAATAATTTCAGATGAACAGAAAAGGCGGTAGGAGTAAATGGCTCCCTCGCCGGTCTCCACGGACACTGACCTCCCGGGCAGCCGTGACCCAACAGTCAAAAGCAGGAATCAGCACTGTTATGTCATCAGAAGTTGCCAGCCAGTGGGATTCCACTACTAATGATTTTGCTGGCTGCAGAATTCCATAGGCATCTAGCTGTCTCTCCTAAGACTCCGGATCTGTGACGGTTCCTTATTTTTTACGTCTTTAACAAACTGACATGTTTCAGCAAAACTTTTAGATTATTTCATAGAATGACCTTTCTCCACTGGAATTGTCCATGAGTAGGTTGGAGTAACACATTGCTAGTAAGAATGCCACAAAGGGAGGCAGGGTCCTGTCACACCTGGGGGAATGTGGTTCTGACAAACCTTGTTCCTATAGTGAAGGAAAGTCTTCAAACTTTGGCCACCATAAAATTACTGTTTTTTTCCCCCCTTT